>NW_020524242.1:0-42500 GCF_003368295.1 Carassius auratus
AGATGGTAGTAGGGCCATTTACCACAAAAAAAAATGGCTCGTATCCTGAATTTGAGGAGGGGGCATCGTATATTTTAAAAAATTGCACATTGTCCGACAGACATGGGAGGCTCTGTCTTCTTGTGGGAGATCCACATTAAAGTTTAGAACAGCTCCATTAAAAATTTCTGAGGAGGCAGAGAGAGCTGCAGTGGAATTAATCCATCCACCATCTATTCTGCCACTGGTGAGGAGGAGGATCTGTTTTCCAGGAGTGGATATCTCAGCCTCCTAGGAAAAGTTGAAAAAGTGAGCTAGCTATCTATATAAACTCATTCAGACTCTATCTATCTATCTATCTATCTATCTATCTATCTATCTATCTATCTATCTATCTATCTATATCTGTCTTTCTTCTGACTGTTTATATCTATCTATCTATCTATCTATCTATCACACTTTTAACATCGCTAGTCATTTTAAATTTTGCAGATCCAGAAAGTAAGGATGACAATGTCAGACATCCCAGTCTTGGACCTCAAAATGAAGTGCGGCGAAAGGCTCCTTGATGTGTCCCTGTGGAGGGATGAAGCACTCAGTGAACTCCATGAGGGAGACAATGTGCACATCAGCCATATGCGTGCCACCATTTTGGCAAGTGGCAATGCAAAACTTCAGTCATCGAACTATACTACCATTAAGGTACTTATGATTATATACTCCACATTACACAGTAGATCTATCGTGAATTTCTGTCTAATAATTAGTACACACACACTCACTGGCACTTGCTCACTAGCGCATACATGCACATGCACGCACGCACTCCCTCTCTAGTGCACGCACTCACACAAAGACACAGACACTCACTCACCAGTGCAAA
Source organism: Carassius auratus (assembly GCF_003368295.1). NCBI lineage: Eukaryota > Metazoa > Chordata > Actinopteri > Cypriniformes > Cyprinidae > Carassius > Carassius auratus. The sequence goes on from NW_020524242.1 coordinate 863, forward strand.
CACACACTTACTCACTAGCGCACACACATACACTCCCTCACTAGCAGGCACACACACACTCACTCACTCGCTCTTGCTCACTAGCGCACACACATATACTCACTCGCTAGCACACACACACACACACATACATACACACACTAGTGCACACAGACACACACACATTCACTCACCAGTGCAAACACACACTTACTCACTAGCGCACACACATACACTCCCTCACTAGCAGGCACACACACACTCACTCACTCACTCTTGCTCACTAGCGCACACACATGTACTCACTTGCTAGCACACACATACACACACATACATACACACACACTAGTGCACACAGACACACACACATTCACTCACCAGTGCTCACGAGTAAACGATAGTAAACAATCTCAGCGTCTTTGCGGAAAAAGTGAGGAACAAACTGATCTCTGCTTCATTACAGTTTGCACATATTTTTTTGTCATGAACGTTGATCTTCCCTCAAAACAGCCGGTAAAAGAGTCGTGCGATAACCTGCGTCATCACTAAGACACGGCATTAAATCTGGCTTTTGTTCACACAGCGCTCGTCCCTGGATTGAACACGGCAATGTTACTAGGTCCCTGACCCGGGTTCAATGCCAGAATCAATCCCGGGACGTGTTTGCTTTCACACATAAGGCGACCCGGCAATGTTCCGGCAATTTGCCAGGTCCGACGTGCAGTGTGAAAGGGGCTTTACTCACACTCACTAGCATGTGCACACACAAACACACAGTGAAATACAAACAGTCAATTAAATTAAAGGTTTTTAATGTTTTATGTTTTTTTTTTTCAGATCGAGGAGGTTGAACCTGTCGAACAGGAAGTTGAAGTTGTGGGAGTGACTGAAATTGATGACAACTGCCACCTACTTACTGCGGATGATGAAATCTTTGTTGTGCCTTCTGAACATTATTGTGGCAGCATTGATGACCTAATCATGGAGTTGCCCCATGAAAATTATTGTAAATCATGTTAATAAACGAGTAGTTAGCGTACAAACAGTAAACTAATCAGTAATCAGTTCAGCGAATCAGTTTTATTGTAGTCATAGCTTTATAGACTAATCAGTAATCAGTTCAGCGAATCAGTTTTATTGTAGTCACAGCTTTATAGACTAATCAGTAATCAGTTCAGCGAATCAGTTTTATTGTAGTCATAGCTTTATAGACTAATCAGTAATCAGTTAAGCGAATCAGTTTTATTGTATTTTATTTTTTTTGTAGTTATATATATATATATATACACTTTTGCATAATAGTAAAAAATATTTTTACACTATTAGTTATTTGTGCTTATGCTAATGCAAATTAATGTTAAATAAATTTGTTCTTGTTCAAATTTATTGAAATTGTTTAAACACTTTATTGCACAATCACTTAGGCTGTGTCTGTATTTATACCTCACTATCACACAGATGAATTCAAAAACACAAATCTTAATTAGTAATGCTTTTTAGAAATCTTATGATCACCAAGGCTGCAATAATTTTAAAAATTGAAAACCTTATGCACAAATGCTATTTTGGGGATTTCCGCTTGGCATTTTTCCTACCTAAATTCAAAAGCTTCCCATACCCACACCCACATGCAGTGGTGTACATACAAAAGTTTGGTATCATTTTACAGGAAATCTTTTGAAATTACATTAAACAGTTGAAATTGATGAAAATGATCTTATATGTTGTAGCTCAATTGGTAGAGCACTGCGCTATCCAAATTTGAAGTGTCCCCATACCCACATACATTGGAATAAATGCAATCTTTATATCATTTGACAGAAAACACTTGTGAAGTGACATTCAGCCAAGTATGGTAACCCATACTCAGAATTTGTGCTCTGCATTTGACCCATCCGAAATGCACACACACAGAGCAGTGAACACACACACACACTGTGAGCACACACCCGAAGCAGTGGGCAGCCATTTATGCTGCGGCGCCCGGGGAGCAGTTGGGGGTTCGATGCCTTGCTCAAGGGCACCTAAGTCGTGGTATTGAAGGTGGAGAGAGAGCTGTTCATGCACTCCCCCACCCACAATTCCGTCCGGCCCGAGACTAGAACTCACAACCCTTCGATTGGGAGTCCAAGCCTCTAACCATTAGGCCACGACTTCCCCACACTTTGAAGTTACATAAAAAGCTGTTTGCGACAAATATTCTTATGTTGTTTTTCACATGATGAAAAACCTCAACACAATGCACTTTTGTGTGTGTGTGTGTGTGTGTGTGTGTGTGTGTGTGTTCTAATCACTGTCTTTGAAAGTGGATAACTGGTACTGCAAACTGCATTATATTATAAAATATATCTCATCTATCACAATCTAAAATAAAATCCACAATCTCCAGCTTTATATCATTTCATTTATGTGCATTCTGTATAGGTATACTGATTGAGAGCATCTGACCTCAGCATCATCTGTATCCCTGTATCTCTCCAGCCTCTCTCTCATCCGTCTGTGTGTTTGGTCGCGTGCGTGCTAATCCACTAGCCGGAGTTGCTACATGGCCTTCAGAGAGTCAAACAAACAAATATACGTTCATCCACATAGCACTGTAATAATCCATATGTATTTACTGTATATTTCCTCAGATGCATCATGTACTGTACTTTTCTGTCAATAAACAGTTTATCAGTATGCTAGCTGTGCTTTTACGTTTCAAAATAAAGATAAAAATATATAAAAGTAACTAACACGTTTATAGCCTCACCAGACGTGTCCTGTACTCTCCATGGCGCCGGTGCTCATCGGACCATAACTTGTAATATAATTATTATTTAATTGATATTCTCCGAGACGTGTATGCTCAAACCTTTCCGCATGCGAGTTTTGCATACAATCAGCCGAAAACTCCAAATCCCAGCGTGCATCGCGGTCCCGGTGTCATTTCTCAGGACCCAGAGTGATCCCATTGGCTCAACGAACAATTAATGGGTATTATTTTTAGCGCCTGATTACAATTCCTGCAAAATCGTTTATAATTGTTGTTGTTTGAACTGTGCTATAATGACCATTAATGTCTTTTAAATTACATGTTTTATAGGCTAATATATAGCCGACGCTATAGGTTGTGAAATCAAACATTTTATGTTTTTTTAAATAAAGTATGTCAGTATGCCCATTATATTTATACCATTAAGTATAGAAAGTGAATAATCGTTGTTTGTGCACTGAAAGTAACTAAAAATACAGCTAAATAGTTTATAATTGTTATATAAGTATAACTTTCAATTATAATATAATAATTATATTAATAAACAGATTTTTTTACATATAAATGTTCAAAAAATATGCACACAATCAATGTAAGACATTTATACATTTTTCAAAATACATAACATTTCAAAAAATCTTTACAGAAAGACATACCTATGGTTTTAATAGTTGGTGATAAATGCTTTAGTCTTCATACATACAGCAAGCAAGCCAAAGGCAACAGTGCTAAAAAAAAAAAAAAAAAAATCTTTAAAATGCTGATACTGGAGTAAAAACAAAACCTTTGGAGAAACTAGGCTCACCAAAAACACTGGGGACCAGTTCTCCTCTGTATATTCAGTCTGAATATTTGGTACAATGTCAATGGTATAAAACAGTGTTACTGCATTGATTCATCTGTAAGGTTAAAGGTTAATTGTGCCATTTACAGGCAGTAACATTGTTTTCTCTGTGGCCCAGGTGAGGCAGGCAGTGTTAGTGAAGAGTTCTAAGGTGTAGTCATCCTTGCTGCTTTGCTGAAACTGGAAACAGTTCATCCTATGTGAAGTCGATTGTGGAAGATTGGGGATTCATCAGTCTCAACGTAACTGACAGAGCTTCTGTGGTAAAGAAAAATATAAAAATGTTTAGGAACTTTAATATAATAATACAAATAATTGTTTCCTCTCTGCCTTTGTAATATACATTATGCTGAAAGACTTTCATGACATCATGCAGAACGGGTTCATAAAACATGAGCAGGAGGAAACATCAAAAATCACTGTTAACCGTAGAGCATTGGTTTACAATTCTTGCAAAAATCAAGTTATGATTTGTGTATGTTGTTATAAAAACAATTAAACTGACATAATTGTTATCTGTTAAATTCAGTCTATTTTGTATTCAAAACATAGCAACACCCTAACAACCACCCCAAGTAAATAGCAACTGGATAGTAATGCCTTAGCAACCCCCCAGAAACCCTAGCAACCGCATAGCAACTATCTATCTCTGACAGACTGTATTGCCTTCAAACTTTATGCTTTTAAAACTTATTTGCATTTTTTACTATTTCATACTGAAAACTGTTAAACTTTTTAAACTTCTTAAACTTTTTAAACTTTTCAGACTTCAAACTATCTATCTATCTATCTATCTTCAAACTCTATCTATCTATCTATCTATCTATCTATCTATCTCAGACTGAAAACTGTAAAACTTTAAACTTTTTAAACTTTTCAAACTTTTTCAGACTTTCTGGTCAGGCTTTTCTCAAGCCAACTTAAAGTTTGTCTTGACGAACTTTTTTATCTAGTTATTATTATTATTCTTCTTAGACTAAATTATCAACTCTAACTCCTCCTAGAGCTTTAACTCTACAGACTCCAAACTCGGACCAGCTCTTCAGACTGATCTCGCCGGGTGTGCTATATCTTTTCTAACTGATCGGACTTATACTTTTCATAAAACTGAAGATTAAAAATCATAAAAATCCCATAGACTTGCATTGAAAAGCCTCTGCTCATCTGAACATTCCGTGAACTCCAACTGTCAAAAATTCAAATCTAAACACACTGAAGCCCATTAGACTCAATCAGACTTCCTATGTACTACTACTAACCCATTCAAACTCATTCAAACTCATCTATCTATCTATATTCAAACTCTATCTATCTATCTATCTATCTATCTATCTATCTATCAAACTCATCTATCTATATTAAAACTAATCTATCTATCTATCTATAATCAAACTCATCTATCTATAATCAAACTCATCTATCTATCTATCTATATTCAAACTCATCTATCTATCTATATTAAAACTAATCTATCTATCTATCTATCTATCTATCTATCTATCTATCTATCTATCTATCTATCTATCAAACTTATCTATCTATATTAAAACTAATCTATCTATCTATCTATCTATCATCAAACTCATCTATCTATATTAAAACTAATCTATCTATTTATCTATCTATCTATCATCATCTAACTCTATCTTTCTTCTGACTCTATCTATCTATCTATCTATCTATCTATCTATCTATCTATCTATCTATCAAACTTATCTATCTATATTAAAACTAATCTATCTATCTATCTATCTATCTATCTATCTATCTATCTATCTATCAAACTCATCTATCTATCTATCTATCTATCTATCTATCTATCTATCTTCAAACTCATCTATCTATCTATCTATATTCAAACTCATCTATCTATCTATCTATCTATCTATTCAAACTTATCTATCTATCTATCAATCCTAACAACATGCTAGTCATGCTAAAAATCATGCTAGCAACATGCTAGTCGCATGCTAATCATGCTAAAATCATGCTAGCAACATGCTAATCATGCTAAAATCATGCTAGCAACATGCTAATCATGCTAAAATCATGCTAAAATCATGCTAGCAACATGCTAATCATGCTAAAATCATGCTAACAACATGCTAGTCGCCTGCTAATCATGCTAAAATCATGCTAGCAACATGCTAATCATGCTAAAATCATGCTAGCAACATGCTAGTCGCATGCTAAATCATGCTAAAATCATGCTAGCAACATGCTAATCATGCTAAAATCATGCTAGCAACATGCTAATCATGCTAAAATCATGCTAGCAACATGCTAGTCGCATGCTAATCATGCTAAAATCATGCTAGCAACATGCTAATCATGCTAAAATCATGCTAGCAACATGTTAATCATGCTAAAATCATGCTAGCAACATGCTAGTCGCATGCTAATCATGCTAAAATCATGCTAGCAACATGCTAGTCATGCTAAAAATCATGCTAGCAACATGCTAGTCTCATGCTAATCATGCTAAAATCATGCTAGCAACATGCTAATCATGCTAAAATCATGCTAGCAACATGCTAATCATGCTAAAATCATGTTAAAATCATGCTAGCAACATGCTTGTCGCATGCTAATCATGCTAAAATCATGCTAGCAACATGCTAATCATGCTAAAATCATGCTAGCAAAATGCTAGTCACCTGCTAATCATGCTAAAATCATGCTAGCAACATGCTAATCATGCTAAAATCATGCTAGCAACATGCTAGTCGCATGCTAATCATGCTAAAATCATGCTAGCAACATGCTAATCATGCTAAAATCATGCTAGCAACATGCTAGTCATGCTAAAATCATGCTAGCAACATGCTAGTCGCATGCTAATCATGCTAAAATCATGCTAGCAACATGCTAATCATGCTAAAATAATGCTAGCAACATGCTAGTCGCATGCTAATCATGTTAAAATCATGTTAGCAACATGCTAGTCGCATGCTAGAAACATGCTAATCATGTTAACATCATGCTAGCGACATGCTAGTAACTTGCTAATCATGCTAGCGACATGCTAGTAACTTGCTAATCATGCTAACGACATGGCTAGTCACTTGCTAATTATGCTAGCGACATGCTAGATACCTTGCTAATCATGCTAAGTACATGCTTGTCACATGATAGTCACTTGCTTGTAATGCTAACAATATGTTAATCACTGTCATTTTTATACTTCTTAAACTTAAATCTTTTTAAACTTTTTAAACTTTTCACATTTTCAAACTATCTATCTACCTATATATCTATCTAACTATCTATCTATCTTCTGACTGTCTATCTATCTATCTATCTATCTATCTATCTATCTATCTATCTATCTCTCTATCTATCTATATATCTATCTAGCTATCTATCTATCTTCTGACTGTGTCTATCTATCTATCTATCTATCTATCTATCTATCTATCTATCTATCTATCTATCTATCTATCTGTCTATCTATCTATCTATCTCAGACTGAAAACCAGCAAACTTAAAACTTTTTAAACTTAAACTTTTCAATCTTTTCAAACTTTTCAAACTTTTCAAACTTTTCAAACTTTTTCAGACTTTCTGGTCAGGCTTTCTCAAGCCAACTTAAAGTTTGTCTTGACGAACTTTTTTATCTAGTTATTATTATTATTCTTCTTAGACTAAATTATCAACTCTAACTCCTCCTAGAGCTTTAACTCTACAGACTCCAAACTCGGACCAGCTCTTCAGACTAATCTCGCCGGGTGTGCTATATCTTTTCTAACTGATCGGACTTATACTTTTCATAAAACTGAAGATTAAAAATCATAAAAATCCCATAGACTTGCATTGAAAAGCCTCTGCTCATCTGAACATTCCGTGAACTCCAACTGTCAAAAATTCAAATCTAAACACACTGAAGCCCATTAGACTCAATCAGACTAACCTATGTACTATTACTAACCCATTCAAACTCATTCAAACTCATCTATCTATCTATATTCAAACTCTATCTATCTATCTATCTATCTATCTATCTATCTATCAAACTCATCTATCTATATTAAAACTAATCTATCTATCTATCTATAATCAAACTCATCTATCTATAATCAAACTCATCTATCTATCTATCTATATTCAAACTCATCTATCTATCTATATTAAAACTAATCTATCTATCTATCTATCTATCTATCTATCTATCTATCTATCTATATTAAAACTAATCTATCTATCTATCATCAAACTCATCTATCTATATTAAAACTAATCTATCTATTTATCTATCTATCATCATCTAAATCTATCTTTCTTCTGACTCTATCTATCTATCTATCTATCTATCTATCTATCTATCTATCTATCTATCTATCTATCTATCTATCTATCTATAATCAAACTCATCTATCTATCTATCTATAATCAAACTCATCTATCTATCTATCTATCTATAATCAAACTCATCTATCTATCTATCTATCTATCTATCTATCTATCTATAATCAAACTCATCTATCTATCTATCTATAATCAAACTCATCTATCTATCTATATATCTTTATATCTATCTATCTTCAAACTCTATCTATCTATCTATCTATCTATCTATCTATCTTCTGACTGTTTCTATCTATCTATCTATCTATCTATCTATCTATCTATCTATCCTAACAACATGCTAATCATGCTAAAATCATGCTAGCAACATGCTAATCATGCTAAAATCATGCTAGCAACATGCTAGTCGCATGCTAATCATGCTAAAATCATGCTAGCAACATGCTAATCATGCTAAAATCATGCTAGCAACATGCTAGTCGCATGTTAGTCATGCTAGAGACATGCTAGCAACATGCTAATCATGCTAAAATCATGCTAGCAACATGCTAGTCGCATGCTAATCATGCTAGAATCATGCTAGCAACATGCTAATCATGCTAATCATGCTAAAATCATGCTAGCAACATGCTAGTCGCATGCTAATCATGCTAAAATCATGCTAGCAACATGCTAGTCGCATGCTAATCATGCTAAAATCATGCTAGCAACATGCTAATCATGCTAAAATCATGCTAGCAACATGCTACTCGCATGCTAATCATGCTAAAATCATGCTAGCAACATGCTAATCATGCTAAAATCATGCTAGCAACATGCTAGTCGCATGCTAATCATGCTAAAATCATGTTAGCAACATGGTAATCATGCTAAAATCATGCTAGCAACATGCTAGTCGCATGCTAGTCATGCTAGAGACATGCTAGCAACATGCTAATCATGCTAAAATCATGCTAGCAACATGCTAGTCGCATGCTAATCATGCTAAAATCATGCTAGCAACATGCTAATCATGCTAAAATCATGCTAGCAACATGCTAGTCGCATGCTAATCATGCTAAAATCATGCTAGCAACATGCTAATCATGCTAAAATCATGCTAGCAACATGTTAGTCGCATGCTAATCATGCTAAAATCATGCTAGCAACATGCTAGTCGCATGCTAATCATGCTAAAATCATGCTAGCAACATGCTAGCAACATGCTAATCATGCTAAAATCATGCTAGCAACATGCTAATCATGCTAAAATCATGCTAGCAACATGCTAGTCGCATGCTAATCATGCTAAAATCATGCTAGCAACATGCTAGTCGCATGCTAATCATGCTAAAATCATGCTAGCAACATGCTAATCATGCTAAAATCATGCTAGCAACATGCTAGTCGCATGCTAATCACGCTAAAATCATGCTAGCAACATGCTAGTCGCTAGTCGCATGCTAATCATGCTAAAATCATGCTAGCAACATGCTAGTCGCTAGTCGCATGCTAATCATGCTAAAATCATGCTGGCAACATGGTAATGTTAGATGTTTATCTCTCTATCCATCTATATTAAAACTAATCTATCTATCTATCTATCTATCTATCTATCTATCTATCTATCTATCTATCTATCTATCTATCTTCAAACACTATCTTCAAACTCTATCTATCTACCTATCTATCTTCAAACTTTATCTATCTATCTATCTATATTCAAACTCTATCTATCTATCTATCTATCTTCAAACTCTATCTATCTATCTATCTATCTCAGACTGAAAACCGTCAAACTTAAAACTTTTTAAACTTCTTAAACTTTTCAAACTTTTCAGACTTTCTGGTCAGGCTTTCTCAAGCCAACTTAAAGTTTGTCTTGACGAACTTTTTTATCTAGTTATTATTATTCTTCTGAGACAAAATTATCAACTCTAACTCCTCCTAGAGCTTTAACTCTACAGACTCCAAACTCAGCCCAGCTCTTCAGACTGATGTCGCCGGGTGTGCTATATCTTTTCTAACTGATCGGACTTATACTTTTCATAAAACTGAAGATTAAAAATCATAAAAATCCCATAGACTTGCATTGAAAAGCCTCTGCTCATCTGAAAATTCCGTGAACTCCAACTGTCAAAAATTCAAATCTAAACACACTGAAGCCCATTAGACTCAATCAGACTAACCTATGTACTATTACTAACCCATTCAAACTCATTCAAACTCATCTATCTATCTATATTCAAACTCTATCTATCTATCTATCTATCTATCTATCTATCTATCTATCTATCTATCTATCTATCTATCTATAATCAAACTCATCTATCTATAATCAAACTCATCTATCTATCTATCTTCAAACTCATCTATCTATCTATCTATCTATCTATCTATAATCAAACTCATCTATCTATCTATCTATCTATCTATCTATCTATCTATCTATCTATCTATCTATCGATCTATCTATCTATCTATCAAACTTATCTATCTATATTAAAACTAATCTATCTATCTATCTATCTATCTATCTATCTATCTATCTATCTATCTATCTATCTATCTATCATCAAACTCATCTATCTATCTATCTATCTATCTATCTATCTATCTATCTATCTATCTATATTCAAACTCATCTATCTATCTATCTATATTCAAACTCATCTATCTATCTATCTATCTATCTATCTATCTATCTATCTATCTATCTATCTATTCAAACTTATCTATCTATCTATCTATCTATCTATCTATCTATCTATCTATCTATCTATCTATCTATCTATCTATCTATCTATCTATCTATCCTAACAACATGCTAGTCATGCTAAAAATCATGCTAGCAACATGCTAGTCGCATGCTAATCATGCTAAAATCATGCTAGCAACATGCTAATCATGCTAAAATCATGCTAGCAACATGCTAATCATGCTAAAATCATGCTAGTCGCATGCTAATCATGCTAAAATCATGCTAAAATCATGCTAGCAACATGCTAATCATGCTAAAATCATGCTAGCAATATGCTAGTCGCATGCTAATCATGCTAAAATCATGCTAGCAACATGCTAATCATGCTAAAATCATGCTAGCAACATGCTAGTCGCATGCTAATCATGCTAAAATCATGCTAGCAACATGCTAATCATGCTAAAATCATGCTAGCAACATGCTAATCATGCTAAAATCATGCTAGCAACATGCTAGTCGCATGCTAATCATGCTAAAATCATGCTAGCAACATGCTAATCATGCTAAAATCATGCTAGCAACATGCTAATCATGTTAAAATCATGCTAGCAACATGCTAGTAGCATGCTAATCATGCTAAAATCATGCTAGCAACATGCTAGTCATGCTAAAAATCATGCTAGTCATGCTAAAAATCATGCTAGCAACATGCTAGTCGCATGCTAATCATGCTAAAATCATGCTAGCAACATGTTAATAATGCTAAAATCATGCTAGCAACATGCTAATCATGCTAAAATCATGCTAGCAACATGCTTGTCGCATGCTAATCATGCTAAAATCATGCTAGCAACATGCTAATCATGCTAAAATCATGCTAGCAACATGCTAATCATGCTAAAATCATGCTAGCAACATGCTAGTCGCATGCTAATCATGCTAAAATCATGCTAGCAACATGCTAGTCATGCTAAAAATCATGCTAGCAACATGCTAGTCGCATGCTAATCATGCTAAAATCATGCTAGCAACATGCTAATCATGCTAAAATCATGCTAGCAACATGCTAATCATGCTAAAATCATGCTAGCAACATGCTAGTCGCATGCTAATCATGCTAAAATCATGCTAGCAACATGCTAATCATGCTAAAATCATGCTAGCAAAATGCTAGTCGCCTGCTAATCATGCTAAAATCATGCTAGCAACATGCTAATCATGCTAAAATCATGCTAGCAACATGCTTGTTGCATGCTAAACATGCTAAAATCATGCTAGCAACATGCTAATCATGCTAAAATCATGCTAGCAACATGCTAATCATGCTAGCAACATGCTAGTCGCATGCTAATCATGCTAAAATCATGCTAGCAACATGCTAATCATGCTAGAATCATGCTAGTCGCATGCTAATCATGCTAAAATCATGTTAGCAACATGCTAGTCGCATGCTAATCATGCTAAAATCATGCTAGCAACATGCTATATTAAACCTAATCTATCTATCTAAATCTATCTTTCTATCTATCTATATTAAAACTAATCTTTCTATCTATCTTATGGTTGTATCTATCTATCTTCTGACTGTATCTATCTATCCATCTATCTATCTATCTATATTAAAACTAATCTATCTATCCATCTATATTAAAACTAATCTATCTCTCTATCCATCTATATTAAAACTAATCTATCTATCTATCTATCTATCTATCTATCTATCTATCTATCTATCTATCTTCAAACACTATCTTCAAACTCTATCTATCTACCTATCTATCTTCAAACTTTATCTATCTATCTATCTATATTCAAACTCTATCTATCTATCTATCTCAGACTGAAAACCGTCAAACTTAAAACTTTTTAAACTTCTTAAACTTTTCAAACTTTTCAAACTTTTCAGACTTTCTGGTCAGGCTTTCTCAAGCCAACTTAAAGTTTGTCTTGACGAACTTTTTTATCTAGTTAAGTTGGCTTGAGAGAGCCAACTTACTGATATTCTATTTAAACTTATTATTATTATTATTATTATTATTATTATTCTTCTTAGACTAAATTATCAACTCTAACTCCTCCTAGAGCTTTAACTCTACAGACTCCAAACTCGGACCAGCTCTTCAGACTGATCTCGCCGGGTGTGCTATATCTTTTCTAACTGATCGGACTTATACTTTTCATAAAACTGAAGATTAAAAATCATAAAAATCCCATAGACTTGCATTGAAAAGCCTCTGCTCATCTGAACATTCCGTGAACTCCAACTGTCAAAAATTCAAATCTAAACACACTGAAGCCCATTAGACTCAATCAGACTTCCTATGTACTACTACTAACCCATTCAAACTCATTCAAACTCATCTATCTATCTATATTCAAACTCTATCTATCTATCTATCTATCTATCTATCTATCTATCTATCAAACTCATCTATCTATATTAAAACTAATCTATCTATCTATCTATAATCAAACTCATCTATCTATAATCAAACTCATCTATCTATCTATCTATATTCAAACTCATCTATCTATCTATATTAAAACTAATCTATCTATCTATCTATCTATCTATCTATCTATCTATCTATCTATCTATCTATCAAACTTATCTATCTATATTAAAACTAATCTATCTATCTATCTATCTATCATCAAACTCATCTATCTATATTAAAACTAATCTATCTATTTATCTATCTATCTATCATCATCTAACTCTATCTTTCTTCTGACTCTATCTATCTATCTATCTATCTATCTATCTATCTATCTATCTATCTATCTATCTATCTATCAAACTTATCTATCTATATTAAAACTAATCTATCTATCTATCTATCTATCTATCTATCTATCTATCTATCTATCTATCTATCTATCAAACTCATCTATCTATCTATCTATCTATCTATCTATCTATCTATCTTCAAACTCATCTATCTATCTATCTATATTCAAACTCATCTATCTATCTATCTATCTATCTATTCAAACTTATCTATCTATCTATCAATCCTAACAACATGCTAGTCATGCTAAAAATCATGCTAGCAACATGCTAGTCGCATGCTAATCATGCTAAAATCATGCTAGCAACATGCTAATCATGCTAAAATCATGCTAGCAACATGCTAATCATGCTAAAATCATGCTAAAATCATGCTAGCAACATGCTAATCATGCTAAAATCATGCTAACAACATGCTAGTCGCCTGCTAATCATGCTAAAATCATGCTAGCAACATGCTAATCATGCTAAAATCATGCTAGCAACATGCTAGTCGCATGCTAATCATGCTAAAATCATGCTAGCAACATGCTAATCATGCTAAAATCATGCTAGCAACATGCTAATCATGCTAAAATCATGCTAGCAACATGCTAGTCGCATGCTAATCATGCTAAAATCATGCTAGCAACATGCTAATCATGCTAAAATCATGCTAGCAACATGTTAATCATGCTAAAATCATGCTAGCAACATGCTAGTCGCATGCTAATCATGCTAAAATCATGCTAGCAACATGCTAGTCATGCTAAAAATCATGCTAGCAACATGCTAGTCTCATGCTAATCATGCTAAAATCATGCTAGCAACATGCTAATCATGCTAAAATCATGCTAGCAACATGCTAATCATGCTAAAATCATGTTAAAATCATGCTAGCAACATGCTTGTCGCATGCTAATCATGCTAAAATCATGCTAGCAACATGCTAATCATGCTAAAATCATGCTAGCAAAATGCTAGTCACCTGCTAATCATGCTAAAATCATGCTAGCAACATGCTAATCATGCTAAAATCATGCTAGCAACATGCTAGTCGCATGCTAATCATGCTAAAATCATGCTAGCAACATGCTAATCATGCTAAAATCATGCTAGCAACATGCTAGTCATGCTAAAATCATGCTAGCAACATGCTAGTCGCATGCTAATCATGCTAAAATCATGCTAGCAACATGCTAATCATGCTAAAATAATGCTAGCAACATGCTAGTCGCATGCTAATCATGTTAAAATCATGTTAGCAACATGCTAGTCGCATGCTAGAAACATGCTAATCATGTTAACATCATGCTAGCGACATGCTAGTAACTTGCTAATCATGCTAGCGACATGCTAGTAACTTGCTAATCATGCTAACGACATGGCTAGTCACTTGCTAATTATGCTAGCGACATGCTAGATACCTTGCTAATCATGCTAAGTACATGCTTGTCACATGATAGTCACTTGCTTGTAATGCTAACAATATGTTAATCACTGTCATTTTTATACTTCTTAAACTTAAATCTTTTTAAACTTTTTAAACTTTTCACATTTTCAAACTATCTATCTACCTATATATCTATCTAACTATCTATCTATCTTCTGACTGTCTATCTATCTATCTATCTATCTATCTATCTATCTATCTATCTATCTATCTATCTATCTATCTATCTCTCTATCTATCTATATATCTATCTAGCTATCTATCTATCTTCTGACTGTGTCTATCTATCTATCTATCTATCTATCTATCTATCTATCTATCTATCTATCTATCTATCTATCTATCTGTCTATCTATCTATCTATCTCAGACTGAAAACCAGCAAACTTAAAACTTTTTAAACTTAAACTTTTCAATCTTTTCAAACTTTTCAAACTTTTCAAACTTTTCAAACTTTTTCAGACTTTCTGGTCAGGCTTTCTCAAGCCAACTTAAAGTTTGTCTTGACGAACTTTTTTATCTAGTTATTATTATTATTCTTCTGAGACAAAATTATCAACTCTAACTCCTCCTAGAGCTTTAACTCTACAGACTCCAAACTCAGCCCAGCTCTTCAGACTGATGTCGCCGGGTGTGCTATATCTTTTCTAACTGATCGGACTTATACTTTTCATAAAACTGAAGATTAAAAATCATAAAAATCCCATAGACTTGCATTGAAAAGCCTCTGCTCATCTGAACATTCCGTGAACTCCAACTGTCAAAAATTCAAATCTAAACACACTGAAGCCCATTAGACTCAATCAGACTAACCTATGTACTATTACTAACCCATTCAAACTCATTCAAACTCATCTATCTATCTATATTCAAACTCTATCTATCTATCTATCTATCTATCTATCTATCTATCTATCTATCTATCTATCTATCTATCAAACTCATCTATCTATATTAAAACTAATCTATCTATCTATCTATAATCAAACTCATCTATCTATAATCAAACTCATCTATCTATCTATCTATCTATATTCAAACTCATCTATCTATCTATATTCAAACTCATCTATCTATCTATATTCAAACTCATCTATCTATCTATCTATCTATCTATCTATCTATCTATCTATCTATCTATCTATATTAAAACTAATCTATCTATCTATCTATCTATCTATCTATCTATCTATCATCAAACTCATCTATCTATCTATCTATCTCTATCTATCTATCTATCTATCTATCTATCTATCTATCTATCTATCTATTCAAACTTATCTATCTATCTATCTATCTATCTATCTATCTATCTATCCTAACAACATGCTAGTCATGCTAAAAATCATGCTAGCAACATGCTAGTCGCATGCTAATCATGCTAAAATCATGCTAGCAACATGCTAATCATGCTAAAATCATGCTAGCAACATGCTAATCATGCTAAAATCATGCTAGTCGCATGCTAATCATGCTAAAATCATGCTAAAATCATGCTAGCAACATGCTAATCATGCTAAAATCATGCTAGCAATATGCTAGTCGCATGCTAATCATGCTAAAATCATGCTAGCAACGTGCTAGTCATGCTAAAAATCATGCTAGCAACATGCTAGTCGCATGTTAACCATGCTAAAATCATGCTAGCAACATGCTAATCATGCTAAAATCATGCTAGCAACATGCTAATCATGCTAAAATCATGCTAGCAACATGCTAATCATGCTAAAATCATGCTAGCAACATGCTAATCATGCTAAAATCATGCTAGCAACATGCTAATCATGTTAAAATCATGCTAGCAACATGCTAGTAGCATGCTAATCATGCTAAAATCATGCTAGCGGCATGCTAGTCATGCTAAAAATCATGCTAGCAACATGCTAGTCGCATGCTAATCATGCTAAAATCATGCTAGCAACATGCTAATCATGCTAAAATCATGCTAGCAACATGCTAATCATGCTAAAATCATGCTAGCAACATGCTAGTCGCATGCTAATCATGCTAAAATCATGCTAGCAACATGCTAATCATGCTAAAATCATGCTAGCAACATGCTAGTCGCATGCTAATCATGCTAAAATCATGCTAGCAACATGCTAGTCATGCTAAAAATCATGCTAGCAACATGCTAGTCGCATGCTAATCATGCTAAAATCATGCTAAAATCATGCTAGCAACATGCTAATCATGCTAAAATCATGCTAGCAACATGCTAATCATGCTAAAATCATGCTAGCAACATGCTAGTCGCATGCTAATCATGCTAAAATCATGCTAGCAACATGCTAGTCATGCTAAAAATCATGCTAGCAACATGCTAGTCGCATGCTAATCATGCTAAAATCATGCTAGCAACATGCTAATCATGCTAAAATCATGCTAGCAACATGCTAATCATGCTACAATCATGCTAGCAACATGCTAGTAGCATGCTAATCATGCTAAAATCATGCTAGCAACATGCTAATCATGCTAAAATCATGCTAGCAAAATGCTAGTTGCCTGCTAATCATGCTAAAATCATGCTAGCAACATGCTAATCATGCTAAAATCATGCTAGCAACATGCTTGTCGCATGCTAATCATGCTAAAATCATGCTAGCAACATGCTAATCATGCTAAAATCATGCTAGCAACATGCTAATCATGCTAAAATCATGCTAGCAACATGCTAGTCGCATGCTAATCATGCTAAAATCATGCTAGCAACATGCTATATTAAACCTAATCTATCTATATTAAAACTAATCTATCTATCTATCTATATTAAAACTAATCTATCTATCTATCCATCTATATTAAAACTAATCTATCTCTCTATCCATCTATATTAAAACTAATCTATCTATCTATCTATCTATCTATCTATCTATCTATCTATCTATCTATCGATCTTCAAACACTATCTTCAAACTCTATCTATCTACCTATCTATCTTCAAACTTTATCTATCTATCTATCTATATTCAAACTCTATCTATCTATCTATCTTCAAACTCTATCTATCTATCTATCTCAGACTGAAAACCGTCAAACTTAAAACTTTTTAAACTTCTTAAACTTTTCAAACTTTTCAAACTTTTCAGACTTTCTGGTCAGGCTTTCTCAAGCCAACTTAAAGTTTGTCTTGACGAACTTTTTTATCTAGTTATGTTGGCTTGGCAACAAGCCAACATACTGTTATGCTATTTAAACTTATTTTTATTTTTTTTATTATTATTATTCTTCTGAGAAAAAAATTCTGAACGCTACTCCTCCTAGGGCTTTAAAGCCACAAGCCCCAAACTCGGCAGACACCTGCGGGATAGAGGGGTGGTGTGTGCTATATCTTTTCAGAGTGATCAGACTTAAAGTTTTTTTTAAATTAATTTTTAAATGTAAAAATTGTCTGAGAAAAATTGCGCCCCTACAGTTGCAATGACATTTAGGGGAGGGGAGCAGTCAGACGAGAGAAGAATCACTGCTGCTCAGCTCAGGCTGTCTACACGGAGCCGACAACAAGCGAATTCATTCCTATTTAAGACATTTTAAAAACGCTATTGCACGCAATCCACACGTTAGAACACACCAAGAGCTAAATTCAGATGTTTCTGAACTGTTTAAAGTAATAACATGATATATTCGCGGCAGCCAACTGCTCGCGAGCTGGCAATGTATTTCTCTGAACACTTGAAGTCCACAGAGAATTTACAGCCTTTCACATTAAAACACTGCAGCGAAACGGCACAAAACAATTAGAATAATATATTAAATGGTTTTAAAGTAGTTTTGGCCACTGTCACGCTGGTCTTAGCTGGTTTCTAACTGAATCATCAGGCTGAACATCACAGCGAGCTTGCGACGTATTCCTCTGAACACTTGAAGTACACATTTACAGCCTTTCACATTAAAACACTGCAGCGAAACGGCACAAAACAATTTGAATAATATATTAAATGGTTTTAAAGTAGTTTTGGCCACTGTCACGCTGGTCTTAGCTGGTTTCTAACTGAATCATCAGGCGGAACGTCACAGTGAGCTCGCGCTTCAGCCCCGCGCTGCGGGAAACTGGACTGAGCAGCTGATGGCGCGTGTGCACGAGAGAGAGCCGCGCGTCAACACTGAACCGAGCTCTCGTTCAGGACGTTCACTTCCTCCTGGACCTGAACGAACAAATTCAAATCGCAGTTTAAATAAACAGAAAAAAGAGCGAAAAGCGAAAGAGCTCAATTCAGCAGCGCGGTGTTGTTCAGGGCAAGCAGAGACGCGTCTCAAAGTCTTCTTGCTTTTGTACCGACAACAAATACATACAAAATATGTCGAAATACCCGTGTTGGAAAGTGTGTTCGAATAAGTATGTGGTTATGTCTTAAGTGAAAGTAAAGAGTTGCAAAAAAAAATCGGATGTGTATCATCATAATGGATGCGTTTGTCTCTTAAAGGGACCGCGCCTAATTTACTAGCTCTGCTGTCAGAGTCTTTAATGTATGAAAATGAAAGTAAATCACTCACTGCTCTTGACTGATTTACCTTGTAGTACAAGAATTTATCCAAAGTCAATCCAAAAATCAGATAGAATTGTTTTACTAGTGGGTGCAGGCCACTAGTTCATTTATGTAAGTGAGTATGGCAAAATAGTGATCTGTGAAATATTATACCCACAAATTCTTAATACTGTAGGCTACCAGTGAAATTGATTTAAAAAAATAATAATTAAGGACCTGCCCATGTTTTGCTTAAGTGTTTCTTTCTTTAATTGTTAATGCAACCTTTTCACACCACAGACTGAACCAAATTAAGCATTTCTTGTTTGGTAACTGTTCAACAAAGTATTGATAGTTGTGTAAATATTGTCATACTGACAGCTGTCTGAAGTTTTGGTTGATTCCATTACATATCTTTTTATCAAAGTTATCCGAAATTATCAATATGAATTTGTTCTGAGTTATTGTCATATATTATTACCAGTTTCTAAACTACAGCAAATAAACTGTGATTATGTGAGAAATGTTGAAGGTGTCTGAATACATTTTGGTTTGATTGTGTATTTTATCTTACAGTGAAGACTATGCAGTGCTATTTTAAATTAACATAAACAAACTTAAAAAAATGTAAACATTATGTAAATAGCACAAATAAATAAATAGAATGAACATACAGTACAAATTAAACAATTTTAAACAGTGTGTAACTGCATCATCTATACAAACCATTGTGCTTGGACCCCTTATGATCTCCTTGATTTAAAATGCATTGTTTCAGTAATCTTGTGTGTCGTTGCCCACAACGTGACGGTGGCAGGACTGTGAAATACATACACGAGAAAAATAGGCATGACTTATTTCACATCCAGCTAGACAACCCTGTCATAGCTGTTATCATAGCCCAGGCTTTTTATTAAAAAAAGAAAACAGCAAGGGAGCATGGAAAAAGACTGTTGCAGGTGTATTTTTTTATGGCATTATTATTTGTATTAATTTTGCAGCGGGGCAACTCAATGTTGGGCACACAAGTACTTTGGCTCTTTTGCTCCATGGCCAAGATGGCCAAGCCAACATCAAAGTTAGTTCACTAACTTTTAATTCTAGTTATTATTATTCTTCTTAGACTAAATTATCAACTCTAACTCCTCCTAGAGCTTTAACTCTACAGACTCCAAACTCGGACCAGCTCTTCAGACTAATCTCGCCGGGTGTGCTATATCTTTTCTAACTGATCGGACTTATACTTTTCATAAAACTGAAGATTAAAAATCATAAAAATCCCATAGACTTGCATTGAAAAGCCTCTGCTCATCTGAACATTCCGTGAACTCCAACTGTCAAAAATTCAAATCTAAACACACTGAAGCCCATTAGACTCAATCAGACTAACCTATGTACTATTACTAACCCATTCAAACTCATTCAAACTCATCTATCTATCTATATTCAAACTCTATCTATCTATCTATCTATCTATCTATCTATCTATCTATCTATCTATCTATCTATCTATCAAACTCATCTATCTATATTAAAACTAATCTATCTATCTATCTATAATCAAACTCATCTATCTATAATCAAACTCATCTATCTATCTATCTATCTATCTATCTATCTATCTATCTATATTCAAACTCATCTATCTATCTATATTCAAACTCATCTATCTATCTATATTAAAACTAATCTATCTATCTATCTATCTATCTATCTATCTATCAAACTTATCTATCTATATTAAAACTAATATATCTATCTATCTATCTATCTATCTATCTATCTATCTATCTATCATCAAACTCATCTATCTATCTATCTATCTATCTATCTATCTATCTATCTATCTATCTATCTATCTATCTATCTATCTATCTATCTATCCTAACAACATGCTAGTCATGCTAAAAATCATGCTAGCAACATGCTAGTTGCATGCTAATCATGCTAAAATCATGCTAGCAACATGCTAATCATGCTAAAATCATGCTAGCAACATGCTAATCATGCTAAAATCATGCTAGTCGCATGCTAATCATGCTAAAATCATGCTAAAATCATGCTAGCAACATGCTAATCATGCTAAAATCATGCTAGCAATATGCTAGTCGCATGCTAATCATGCTAAAATCATGCTAGCAACGTGCTAGTCATGCTAAAAATCATGCTAGCAACATGCTAGTCGCATGCTAATCATGCTAAAATCATGCTAGCAACATGCTAATCATGCTAAAATCATGTTAGCAACATGCTAATCATGCTAAAATCATGCTAGCAACATGCTAGTCGCATGCTAATCATGCTAAAATCATGCTAGCAACATGCTAATCATGCTAAAATCATGCTAGCAACATGCTAATCATGCTAAAATCATGCTAGCAACATGCTAGTCGCATGCTAATCATGCTAAAGTCATGCTAGCAACATGCTAGTCATGCTAAAAATCATGCTAGCAACATGCTAATCATGCTAAAATCATGCTAGCAACATGCTAATCATGCTACAATCATGCTAGCAACATGCTAGTCGCATGCTAATCATGTTAAAATCATGCTAGCAACATGCTAATCATGCTAAAATCATGCTAGCAAAATGCTAGTTGCCTGCTAATCATGCTAAAATCACGCTAGCAACATGCTAATCATGCTAAAATCATGCTAGCAACATGCTAATCATGCTAAAATCATGCTAGCAACATGCTAGTCATGCTAAAAATCATGCTAGCAACATGCTAGTCGCATGCTAATCATGCTAAAATCATGCTAGCAACATGCTAATCATGCTAAAATCATGCTAGCAACATGCTAATCATGCTACAATCATGCTAGCAACATGCTAGTCGCATGCTAATCATGCTAAAATCATGCTAGCAACATGCTAATCATGCTAAAATCATGCTAGCAAAATGCTAGTTGCCTGCTAATCATGCTAAAATCATGCTAGCAACATGCTAATCATGCTAAAATCATGCTAGCAACATGCTAATCATGCTAAAATCATGCTAGCAACATGCTAGTCGCATGCTAATCATGCTAAAATCATGCTAGCAACATGCTAATCATGCTAGAATCATGCTAGTCGCATGCTAATCATGCTAAAATCATGTTAGCAACATGCTAGTCGCATGCTAATCATGCTAAAATCATGCTAGCAACATGCTATATTAAACCTAATCTATCTATATTAAAACTAATCTATCTATCTATCTATATTAAAACTAATCTATCTATCTATCCATCTATATTAAAACTAATCTATCTCTCTATCCATCTATATTAAAACTAATCTATCTATCTATCTATCTATCTATCGATCTTCAAACACTATCTTCAAACTCTATCTATCTACCTATCTATCTTCAAACTTTATCTATCTATCTATCTATATTCAAACTCTATCTATCTATCTATCTTCAAACTCTATCTATCTATCTATCTCAGACTGAAAACCGTCAAACTTAAAACTTTTTAAACTTCTTAAACTTTTCAAACTTTTCAAACTTTTCAGACTTTCTGGTCAGGCTTTCTCAAGCCAACTTAAAGTTTGTCTTGACGAACTTTTTTATCTAGTTATGTTGGCTTGGCAACAAGCCAACATACTGTTATGCTATTTAAACTTCTTCTTCTTTTTCTTATTATTATTTTTCTGACAGAAATTCTGAACGCTACTCCTCCTAGGGCTTTAAAGCCACAAGCCCCAAACTCGGCAGACACCTGCGGGATAGAGCGGTGGTGTGTGCTATATCTTTTCAGACTGATCAGACTTAAAGTTTTTTTTTTATTAATTTTTAAATGTCAAAATTCATTACCCATAGACTTACATTGTCTGAGAAAAATTGCGCCCCTACAGTTGCAATGACATTTAGGGGAGGGGAGCAGTCAGACGAGAGAAGAATCACTGCTGCTCAGCTCAGGCTGTCTACACGGAGCCGACAACAAGCGAATTCATTCCTATTTAAGACATTTTAAAAACGCTATTGCACGCAATCCACACGTTAGAACACACCAAGAGCTAAATTGAGATGTTTCTGAACTGTTTAAAGTAATAACATGATATATTCGCGGCAGCCAACTGCTCGCGAGCTGGCAATGTATTTCTCTGAACACTTGAAGTCCACAGAGAATTTACAGCCTTTCACATTAAAACACTGCAGCGAAACGGCACAAAACAATTAGAATAATATATTAAATGGTTTTAAAGTAGTTTTGGCCACTGTCACGCTGGTCTTAGCTGGTTTCTAACTGAATCATCAGGCTGAACATCACAGCGAGCTCGCGACGTATTCCTCTGAACACTTGAAGTACACATTTACAGCCTTTCACATTAAAACACTGCAGCGAAACGGCACAAAACAATTTGAATAATATATTAAATGGTTTTAAAGTAGTTTTGGCCACTGTCACGCTGGTCTTAGCTGGTTTCTAACTGAATCATCAGGCGGAACGTCACAGTAAACTCGCGCTTCAGCCCCGCACTGCGGGAAACTGGACTGAGCAGCTGATGGCGCGTGTGCACGAGAGAGAGCCGCGCGTCAACACTGAACCGAGCTCTCGTTCAGGACGTTCACTTCCTCCTGGACCTGAACGAACAAATTCAAATCGCAGTTTAAATAAACAGAAAAAAGAGCGAAAAGCGAAAGAGCTCAATTCAGCAGCGCGGTGTTGTTCAGGGCAAGCAGAGACGCGTCTCAAAGTCTTCTTGCTTTTGTACCGACAACAAATACATACAAAATATGTCGAAATACCCGTGTTGGAAAGTGTGTTCGAATAAGTATGTGGTTATGTCTTAAGTGAAAGTAAAGAGTTGCAAAAAAAAATCGGATGTGTATCATCATAATGGATGCGTTTGTCTCTTAAAGGGACCGCGCCTAATTTACTAGCTCTGCTGTCAGAGTCTTTAATGTATGAAAATGAAAGTAAATCACTCACTGCTCTTGACTGATTTACCTTGTAGTACAAGAATTTATCCAAAGTCAATCCAAAAATCAGATAGAATTGTTTTACTAGTGGGTGCAGGCCACTAGTTCATTTATGTAAGTGAGTATGGCAAAATAGTGATCTGTGAAATATTATACCCACAAATTCTTAATACTGTAGGCTACCAGTGAAATTGATTAAAAAAATAATAATTAAGGACCTGCCCATGTTTTGCTTAAGTGTTTCTTTCTTTAATTGTTAATGCAACCTTTTCACACCACAGACTGAACCAAATTAAGCATTTCTTGCTTGGTAACTGTTCAACAAAGTATTGATAGTTGTGTAAATATTGTCATACTGACAGCTGTCTGAAGTTTTGGTTGATTCCATTACATATCTTTTTATCAAAGTTATCCGAAATTATCAATATGAATTTGTTCTGAGTTATTGTCATATATTATTACCAGTTTCTAAACTACAGCAAATAAACTGTGATTATGTGAGAAATGTTGAAGGTGTCTGAATACATTTTGGTTTGATTGTGTATTTTATCTTACAGTGAAGACTATGCAGTGCTATTTTAAATTAACATAAACAAACTTAAAAAATGTAAACATTATGTAAATAGCACAAATAAATAAATAGAATGAACATACAGTACAAATTAAACAATTTTAAACAGTGTGTAACTGCATCATCTATACAAACCATTGTGCTTGGACCCCTTATGATCTCCTTGATTTAAAATGCATTGTTTCAGTTATCTTGTGTGTCGTTGCCCACAACGTGACGGTGGCAGGACTGTGAAATACATACACGAGAAAAATAGGCATGACTTATTTCACATCCAGCTAGACAACCCTGTCATAGCTGTTATCATAGCCCAGGCTTTTTATTATAAAAAGAAAACAGCAAGGGAGCATGGAAAAAGACTGTTGCAGGTGTATTTTTTTATGGCATTATTATTTGTATTAATTTTGCAGCGGGGCAACTCAATGTTGGGCACACAAGTACTTTGGCTCTTTTGCTCCATGGCCAAGATGGCCAAGCCAACATCAAAGTTAGTTCACTAACTTTTAATTCTAGTTATTGTTATTCTTATGAGACTAAAATTTCTGAACGCTACTCCTCCTAGAGTTTTCAAGCTAGAACCACCATACTCAGCCCAGCTCTTCAGACTGATCTGACTTAGTGTGCTATATCTTTTTAGACTGATCCAACGTATAGTTTTCATAAAACTGAAGATTAAAAATTATAAAAATCCCATTGACTTACATTGAAATGTCTCTGCTCAACTGAACATTCCGTAAACTCCAACTGTCAAAAATTCAAATCTAAACACACTGAAGCCCATTAGACTCAATCAGACTTCCATTCTATGTACTATTACTAACCCATTCAAACTCATCTCTCTCTCTCTCTCTCTCTCTCTCTATCTATCTATGATCTGACTGTTTCTATCTATCTATCTATCTATCTATCTATCTATAATCTGACTGTTTCTATCTATCTATCTATCTATCTATTTATCCTAGCAACATGCTAATAATGTTAGAAACGTGCTAGTAACCTGCTAATCATGCTAGAAATGCTAGTAACAGCTAGTAACATGCTAGTAACAGGCTAATCATGCTAGTACATGCTAGTCTCTTGCTGATCATGCTAGTAACATCCTAATAATGCTAGAAACATGTTAACGACATGTTAGCAACTTAGTAATCATGCTAGCGACATGCTAGTCACCTGCCAATTATGCTACAAACATGCTAGCAACATGCCAGTAACCTGCTAATCATGCTAGAAACATGCTAGCTACATGCTACTAACTTGTTAATCATGTTAGCGACATGCTAGTCACTTGCTAATCATGCTAGGAACATGCTAGTCACTTTCTAATTATACTAATGACATGCTAGTATCATGCTAGCAAAATGCTAGTAACTATCTAATCATGCTAGGAACATGCTAGTCACTTGCTAATCATGCTAGTGACATGCTAGTCATTTGCTTATCATGCTGGATAAATGCTAGCAACATGCTAATAATGCTAGAAACATGCTAACGACATGCTAGTTTCTTGCTAATCATGCTAGCGAAATGCTAGTCACTTGTTAATCATGCTAGGAAAATGCTAGTAACATGCTAATCATGCTAGGAACATGCTAGTGACATGCTTGTAACTTGCCATCAAACTTAAAACTTTTTAAATTTTCACACTTTTTCAAACTCTCTAGTCAGGCAACAACTGCTTAAAACTTTCAGGCTAGGCTTTCTCAAGCCAACCTAAAGTTTGTCTTAGCGAACTTTTTTGTCTAGTTCTGAGACAGAAATTTCTGACTGCTACTCCTCCTAGAGCTTTAACTCTACAGACTCCAAACTCAGCACAGCTCTTCAGACTGATCTCGCAGGGTGTGCTATATCTTTCCTAACTGATCGGACATACGGTTTTCATAAAAATGAAAATTAAAAATAATTAAAATCTCCCATAGACTTGCATTGAAAAGTCTCTGCTTATCTGAACATTCTGTCAAACTCCAACTGTCAAAAATTGCTCATTAGACTCAATCAGACTTCCCTTCTATGTACTATTACTAACTAGGGGTGTAACGGTACGCAAAAATTACTGTTCGGTACGTACCTCGGTCTTCAGACTGATCTCGCAGGGTGTGCTATATCTTTTCTAAGTGATCGGACTTACGGTTTTCATAAAAATGAAAATTAAAAATCATTAAAATCTCCCATAGACTTGCATTGAAAAGTCTCTGCTTATCTGAACATTCTGTCAAAAATTGCTCTTTAGACTCAATCAGACTTCCCTTCTATGTACTATTACTAACTAGGGGTGTAACGGTACGCAAAAATTACTGTTCGGTACGTACCTCAGTTTTAAAGTCACGGTTCGGTTCATTTTCGGTACAGTAAGGGAAAGAAATGCAAACAAACTGCAGGTTGTTTATTACTATAAACATTTTTTTAACAATTTGTTTACACTTTTTTAAAATACTTAAATATATATATATAATAAAAATACTGCTGCAAAGTTCTCCACTAAATAAAATACTCTCAAACCAATATCAAAATAAAATATAATGAAAAATATAAATGAATAACTATGATTACTGTCATGATTCTGCCTTCATGTCCTGACTTTTCTCTAGTCGAGGCAGGATCATGACAGACCCGTGTTTTGTGTACAAGCACATGGCCTTGTCTTTGGGCCATGTGCTTGTGTTGTCTCGTCCCCTTGCCCCCGCCCCCTTGTTATCCTAGTTTTGTCGTGATTGCCTTACCTGTGCCACCTGTTGTGTCTTAATTAGTTTTCCTATTTCTATCCCCTAGTGTGCTCTGTCTTTTGTCGGTTCATTGTTTCCCCATATGTGTTTCTACATGGTCCCTGTGATTGTTCCTAGTGAGATTTTGTATCATCGTTACCCCTTGAAGAAGTCATTGTATTACCCGTGAGTGTTTGTTTGTAGTTAGTGTTCTAGTGTTTAGAGTCTTTGTTTATCGTGTCAACCCAGTCTTGTTTAGTTATTTAGTCTCTGCCCTAGTCGTTGTTTTCCCCCTCGTGGGTTTTGTTTTCCCCTTTTTGTACTTAATAAACCGTTGTGTTGTACTTCCTGTCTGCAAGTGAGTTCCTCCTTTCCCTCCACATGACAGAATGAACTGACCAGCCAAGAACTCAGCAGACAGGAGGTCCTCCAATCTTCAGCGTCAATTGGAGTTCTGCCAGCAATGCTGGTTGTCGACCCCGACAAGAAGAGGGTTGCCCTCCCATACTCGTCTGAGGGCGAGTGGATTCTGAAGAACTATGCCCGGCTATGGCAGAGTTTCTCCCAGGAGGAGCCGCAGGTTTCCCCCTCAAGGTCCCCACCATCTGCCCAGCTGCCAGTGATCCCAGAGGGTCGTCTCCTGGCCGTTACAACACTGGGGGATCAGGCAAATCCCTCCCCGAATCCTGAGGCGCCTCCCACACCCATCAGTCTCCCCAAGAAGCGAGGGAGACGGTTCTCGTGGGAGTCTGCTTCGGAATCATCGGCGTCAGAATCAGCCCTGCCTGACACCGAACTTCCTCAACCAGTCTCAGACCCAGCTGTGACCTCTGAACCGCGGCCAAGGAGAAAGAGGAAGAAGGGGTCTTCCGGTCCTGCGTCTCTGTCTCCTCCTGAGTCGGCGATGTCTCCCGAACCAGCCGCGGTGAGCGCCGATCCCGAGCCAGCAGCGGTGAGCGCTGGCGTGCCCTAGCCAGCAGCGGTGAGCGCTGGCGTCCCCGAGCCAGCAGCAGTGAACCTTGACCCAGAACCGGCGACTGAGAGAACTGTATCCAAGTCCGCAGTTGTGAGGGCTGAGGAGAGAGCCGCGGCCGACTCTGCAGCAGAAGCGCTGTTGCAATCTGTCTCGGCTCATAAAGAGATGCCTGTTGTCCTTGCTGCCAAGACACTGTCTGATTATTTGTCACGTCTTGTTCAGATCTTAGAAGTCCCTGCCAGTCCTGTCTTGTCCCCAGACCCTGTTCCCAGAGATCCCGAGCCAGCCGCAGTGAGCGCTGATCCCGAGCCAGCCGCAGTGAGCGCGGTTCCTGAGCCAGTTTCTGTCTCCACTGATGTTGTCATGTGTCCAGTAGATGTTGTCCAGTGTCCAGTAGATGTTGTCCAGTGTCCTGTGATTTCTACTGTCAGGTCCTCTGATGTTGTCAGTTGTCCAGAGACCACTCCCCACCCTACACCACCCAGACCTGCCCGGACCCCTCGTCGTCAGCTTTCGTCCCGTCCTCCTAAGACTCCTGCCCCACCCACCCACCCTGGACTTCCCCCCTTGAACTTTGTTGTTCCACCTCCTCCCCTTCCCTGTTTGTTTTTTTTTATTTGCCACCCTAACCCTGCCGTAGTGTATTCATGTTTGCCTTTGTTGTTATTTGTCATGTCTTGTTGGCTTTTGTCTCTGTCTCAGTCAGTCATGTCCCGTGTTTGATGTTCCCTTGAGGAGCGTCTGGAAGCCGCTCCTTAAGGGAGGGGTTCTGTGATGATTCTGCCTTCATGTCCTGACTTTTCTCTAGTCTTGAGGCAGGATCATGACAGACCCGTGTTTTGTGTACAAGCACATGGCCTTGTCTTTGGGCCATGTGCTTGTGTTGTCTCGTCCCCTTGCCCCGCCCCCTTGTTATCCTAGTTTTGTCGTGATTGCCTTACCTGTGCAACCTGTTGTGTCTTAATTAGTTTTCCTATTTATATCCCCTAGTGTGCTCTGTCTTTTGTCGGTTCATTGTTTCTCCATATGTGTTTCTACATGGTCCCTGTGATTGTTCCTAGTGAGATTTTGTATCATCGTTACCCCTTGAAGAAGTCATTGTATTACCCGTGAGTGTTTGTTTGTAGTTAGTGTTCTAGTGTTTAGAGTCTTTGTTTATCGTGTCAACCCAGTCTTGTTTAGTTATTTAGTCTCTGCCCTAGTCGTTGTTTTCCCCCTCGTGGGTTTTGTTTTCCCCTTTTTGTACTTAATAAACCGTTGTGTTGTACTTCCTGTCTGCAAGTGAGTTCCTCCTTTCCCTCCACATAACAATTAAAGTGCAGCATTACCAATCCCAGCTTGTAGGCCTGCTCATATTTAAAATATATATATATAACTTTTACAAAGTGTGAAGTGCAGCATCAACAGTTTCAGTTTTTAGACCTGCTCAGATTTCGTTATTGCATTGGACCGATCAGAATTAAGAGCAAAGGTCTGTTTAAATGCCGACGGGAGCTGCGTTTGAATTACAATCGTTTTTTTCCTAGTTGTAGCAGTTTTCACAAGTCAGTTAAAATGAGTAGAACAGACAGGTGTTTGTACATAACTTTCGATATTTATTGCATGTCAACAGACAGCAAGAGTTTTATCCTGCACTTCAAGTGTCATCAAAGTGTTTTTGGCCACTAGCTTTGTAGATGCGTGTGTCATTACATGCACGCTCTTGCCTTTGACCACAATGAATTTGAAGTAGTGCTTATATCTCCACTTTGAAAATGCCAACTTTTCATCTGATTGCTCCTGACTCGACATTTCTGCTGCTGCTGCGAATCTTCGTGTAGCTGTTGCGTGTGTGTGTGTAAGTGTGTGTGTTTGTTTGTGTGTGTATGGCGCCGCTGGCGTGTGTGCCTGCATGTGTGTAAAAACACTGGCTCTGATTGGCTACCATAAAACACATGACTCTGCCTTAGCCAATCATAATCGCTTATCTCGTTATTAACCCACCTGCTCACTAGCTGTGAGAAAGGGGTGCGTTCGGATTGCATAGTTTATTAAATCAATGCATAGTAACGCACCACATTTAATGTTCAGTAATGTTAACGGCGTTGTAACGACGGGAAAAGTAATTAGTTAAATTACCCTTTTACTGAAAAAATAACGTCGTTACCTAATGTCGTTCTTTTAAACGCCGTTATTCCAAACACTGTACACTGGCATATTGCACCTGTCAAACATAGTCTATTTTGCCGTCAATACTGTTGACGATGTCCTACATGTCCTATACATGAAGTATAGATATTGTTGTCATGAAGACAAGATCCTGGTCTGTCGGTGGTCTCCCTCTATGTCACCTACAGTAGCAGCAGTGCGCCAGCGCCGCGTCAGGCACGATTCTGGTGTGTAAAGACACAGAAAACGCGAAGCAGCCATCACGCAACTGACACGCAGCAGAAACGCCACGCTCACGCCACGCAGCCAGTGTGTCACCGGCCTTAGAATCAGCTGCAGGGCGGGATTTGTTTGTTGTTTTGGTGGGATGTTCGTTTGGAAACACGAAAATGTTCCGCACACAAAATATTGCATTCGGTCATTCGGTACACACGTGCACTGTACCGAAATACCTGTACCGAAACGGTCCGGTACGAATACACGTACCGTTACACCCATATTACTAACCCATTCAAACTCATTCAAACTCATCTATCTATCTATTTATCTATCTATCATCTGACTGTTTCTATCTATCGTTCTATCTATCTATCTATCTGACTGTTTCTATCTATCTATCTATATATATATCTACACTCAATAAAATGATTCAATGCCTTCTTAGGTATGACACATTTAAATTCTGTTCACTTTATTTAAATATAGCTTATTGGGAGTAATACGTATATATATTTAATAAGTCTAACGTAAAATGTATAAATAGTGTTATCTATTGGATTTATTTTAATTTGGTTAACTCAAATTAATTTGCCACGAGCCATTTTCTCATCTGCCGCCGCAAGGACTGCTATGTCGTATTCGTTATTGGTAAGTATTATCTTGTTTGAGTATTTGTAATAAAGAATTTACCTAACTGTAAGAGAATGTTTAACTTATATCATAATTTTTTGTGAAATATGCAACAGCAGTGAACGTTGTGCGAGGTGATTTGTTCCAAGTGTCACTTCGAAAGCTTAACTTACTGACGCAACTTGCAAATTCTGTGTTAGACCAGTCTAACGATTCAGAAGGTGCCTGTAACTGTGCAAAATTGGTTCTTAACTAATTAGCTTGATAGCTGGATTGATATATCCGTCATAAAATGAATTGGAGGCTTGCGATCGCCGCGATTGTTTTGCCGCCAAGTCTATTTTTGCTGCGTCACTCACGCTGAATTGGCCACAGTGCATTGTTCGAATTTGACCTGCCTAACATGAAAAATAAGACATTTCACCATAAAATCATGAAGTGAGGTATTTGTTTCACAATCACCATATGGCATAAGCGCTGTGGTGGGGGGGGGGAGGTATACACGAAAACATCGTTTTTGCCCAAACTTCAAAGGCCTATTTAAATTATTAAAACTAGAGGTAGCATATCTCAATATTAAGATTACTTTTATCATGTAAACTACGTATTTACAACATCGCAGCTGAGCTGCCCATGGTAAATCAGAGCAAGTGACAGACAGGGGTTAGCCTACATCAGAACTAGGGGTGGAACGGTACATGTATTCGTATTGAACCGAAATGGTACAAGCGTAACTGTTCGGTGCATGAATATACACAGAGAATAACTTACACGGTATAAATTTTTTTAGTTATTGTACAGCTTTCTGCATTTGGCTAATTTCAATCTTGATTTTCCCCCTGCTCTAGGTGTGACAACACTAACATAAACATCAAGATAGAGTGCATCCTGAAAGGCCTGATGATCTACCTGACTGACAAACTCGTTCTACAAGGAGTATATGTGATTTTTTTATAAGGTAATAAAAACATCATCAAAGTAGTCCATGTGACATCAAACAGTCAATTTCTTGAAGCATCGGAAATACATTTTGGTCCAAAAATAGCAAAAACTATGACTTTATCAAGCATTGTCTTCTCTTCCGGGTCTGTTGTGAGTGCGTTGTATGTATTTTCGATGCTTCAAAATATTCTAATTGACCCTCTGATGTCACATGGACTACTTTGATGATGTTTTTATTACCTTTCTGGACATGGACAGTATACTGTACACACATTTTCAATGGAGGGACTGAGAGCTCTCAGACTAAATCTAAAATATATTAAACTGTGTTCCAAAGATAAACGGAGGTCTTACTTGTTTGGAACGACATGAGGGTAAGTCATTAATGACATAATTTTAATATTTGGATGAACTAACCCTTTAAGACAAGCCATTATGCATAGGTTTATATGATTCTGAAGTTTATTTTAGAGTCAAGTTTATTTTGTTTGTTTTTAATAGTCAAGTTTTTTACTTTAGAATCCCATAAACTGTTCATGTGCTACAAAGGCTGGAAAAAAGGCTTTAAAATGTGTACTTGCATTTTTCTAAGTACTTTTCACATTAAATAAAACATCTAAATAGAAATCTCTATCAAGATTTGTCTCTTGTCTTTATGGGGTGCAAAAGAAAGATTTCCTAATTGATTTTTCAATGAAATGTTTTAAGTTTAAGAAGCATAAAACTAATTTTATAAATGTATCTATTTGATCATAATTGAGTTGGACCAACTCACTTAAGTTGGTCCAAATTGAGTTGGACCAACTTAATTACATTTCATTGCATGAATTAGTTCTCTCATCTCTATCTTCTGACTGTTTCTATCTATCTATCTATCTATCTATCTATCTATCTATCTATCTATCTATCTATATATTTATATATATATATATATATATATATATATATATATATATATATATATTAGGGGTGTAACGGTTCACAAAATTCACGGTTCGGTTCGATACGATACACTGATGTCACGGTTCGGTTCGGTACGTTTTAGATACAGCAAAATGTAAAAACATCTCAACTTTTCAGAATGCCCCAAGCGCACCGCGGGTCATGTGACAAGAACTAACCAATCAGCTTCATCCTTTCCCGTAACAACGTTGAGAGCTCAGCCAAGATGTAGGAACAGCTGATCATAGTTGTATATGGATTGCAATTTTGAAATAAATTTAGTAGCAGAGTTACTGCAAGCGATTTTTAGAGCTGCAAATCCATTTATCCTTCGCTGAAATTTCCGCGTCTCATGGAGAGAGCACGTCATGGTTGCTTAGCAAAGGCAGACGCCTCATGAGCGCTTCTGCCCGAGCGCTTTGGAAAGGAGGAGAAAGACACGCTTAGCGTTTTCCACGCGTTTTTAGGCGCTATATGTGAACGGCTCCTAAGGCGCTCGCTCACTCAGCACGCACTGAAGGCTCGTTGCAAAATGTCTAATGCATTTAACAGACCAGAAATATAACATCCTAAAATAACCAACAGGTCTGGTGTTTGGGTGCACTTTGGATTCCCTGTAAGCTATAATACCGGTGTCTAAATGCTGCAGGGATAGTTTGTTGCATGCATGTTTCTCCTTTTTTTCGTCTTTTCCCAGATACTGACACATATATCCCAGATATTCCCGCTGGTGTTTTTTTTTTTTTTTTTGTATTCCCGCTGGTGTACCCTGTCATGTTGCAGATGCAACATACCGTTGTTTTTTTATCCACCACTCTCTTGCCATCACCATTATAGCTTAAAGGGAATCCAAAGTGCACCCAAACACCAGACCTGTTGGTTATTGGAGGATCTTCTCATTTCTAGTCTGTTAAACGCATTGGCTATTTTGCAACAAGCCTTCAGCGCGTACTGAGTGAGCGAGCGCCTGACTGAGTAGCCAAACATAAACATATAAGTTGGTGTTTTTTTCTTCTTCGGGAGTGTCAGGGGCGTTGCCTGTTACGTCGTTTGGGTTATTGGGCTACCTTGTTGAACGCATATCATTATATTTCTCTCTCTTTTTTTTTTTTTTTTTTCAAATATAATTAATTACTCCAACGAACCAATACGAATACGCGTATCGTTACACCCCTAATATATATCTATCAGTGATGCGCGGGTCAATGTATAAACAACCCACACCCGACCCATGTTTTCATCTAACCCGCCAGCAACTCGGACCGCAAAAAAAGGAAAAGAAAATATTGTACCTGACCCGCTTCCTGACCCGCATTTTTTAAAAGTAGTAAATTCGTCGCCCGTTTATATTAATTGAATTACTTAAATAGACTATAGCCTACAGCATAATAAGCGTTATGACCGCACACATAAGGCTTGCCACAAAGAACCAGTTAAAGTAATGATTATGAATGTGTTTAAATTAGCAAGGACTCATTTAATTGTTTAGTAATAAACTGGTGTTTTCTGTGTCGCTGCAAAGATGAAGTTGTCGATGCGGACTCGCCGTGAACGCCAGGGAGAAATGCACATTTCATATGGATTACATAATCAGAGAGTAGCCTATTTATTTTGGTTTGAATATGTTCATTTAAAAGTAGACATTTCAAGCGTTCTGTAATATATTGCCTATATTTCTTTCTAAACCCACCGACTAAAAGAATAAGACACTACCTTACCCAAAATATCACCCAAAGTTTCTACAGCTTTTTCCTTAACTATTTCCGAATCTGGAAAAATGTTACTTGTTACTGCAGTCGGTAGAGCGATATGAATGTGTGTGATGTGCGGCATGATAAATGCTCGTCACTTCTGCTGCCCAAACTTTGTCAGCCTGTGGGTCATTTGGTTTCTTGTTAAACGATTGCACTGATTTGCATGTTTCTTGATGATGCGCTTTTTTCTGTGGTTCTCACATGCACCATGTCGCTTCACGTTGTATTCTTCACCATGTCCCACAGAAAAACTGCTTTTGCATAAAATGCAAAAAGCTCTCTCTGCTTCGCCATCTACAGGTCTTAACCAAGAGTATGTTGCGGTCCATTCGCTATTAAATGTGCATCTTCTCTTTTTCGTGGCCACACTGGCCATGGCTGCTTAACCTGACCGAACAACGCGCGCGCCCTCCAATTTGAGATTCTTGAGGAGGCGTTCGTGCACCAGTCAACAGTTTGATTGACGTACGACTCAGCCTATCGACTAATGCTTTTATTGCTCTCCTCTGAACTGTTGGGACCTAGTTAACAGTACGCCTATGGACGTATCCGTGTATTTACAGGGTCAAATGAAAAAGCGGGACAAATGCTCAATTTGAATGAGGCGGGACAAAGGGTAAAATTGCTGTACAGTACAACAAAGCGGGACAGGTGGTCACTCTATTTGCGCCAGTTATTCAGCAAATAAAGTGTAGGCCTATGTATTTCAAAATTGTGTCTAGTACTATATAAATTACAAAGGTATTTCAAACGACCCGACCGACCGCGAACCGAATATCATTAAAAATATTTTTGGATGACTCGTAACCGCGGGTGACCGCAGGCACCCGCTCATTTCGGATCAACCCGCGCATCACTGCTATCTATCTATCATCTGACTTTTTCTATCTATCTATCTATCTATCTATCTACACTGAAAAAATGGCAATGGGCAGATTGTTCAATTTGCACAAATGCATTTCGTATTTCCTACATGATTATTTTGTTTCTCATCTAAACATATTTTAGTCTTGTGCCATTAATTTAATGCTGACGAATGTTCAACCTGTTAGAAATAATCATGTTTAAATGATATAAATTTGATGGGTTTTCTCTGGAAATACACAAAAGAAAAACAGTTCGCCATTTTCTCTCTTGCTTTGGATCCTTTGGATGGTGTAAGCTGTTATCGTGGAACGCTAAAGCCTGAAGGTAATTAACATTTTAAATTGAAATGCTATTGAGAATCAGTTAGTAGTCAGTTTTTAACGCATTTTCACTGAGGTAAACGTTTTTATGTAAGTTACCTTAACGTTTCTGATTTCATGGAAAGGCAAAAGATAGTGCGAATGTTTAACAGTAACAGTTACCTGTTTAACATTATGACTTTTATTAACATTTTTCAAATTGTGTACATTCCTTAATGCATATGTATTCGTATTTTATTCTGTGTATAACACCTAATTATCTTCAGGGAGGGATGGCGCCAAATACTTTTGGGTGGTGTAACGTTAGGGGATATAACGTTACTTACAGAACATTTAGGCCGTCTGGCTGAACTATGTATCTTTTAAACTTGATCACAAAGAAAATACTTTTTATTCTCTGTTTATTTCGAATTCTCTTTGAAAGAAAGTCATTTCACTCGGCCCCTTAATTGCAAGAATGGAAAAATGCTTTTCGGGGTGCCAACGGGGTGGGGGAGGGGATTTTACAGAACGTAATCGAATTAAATTGGGAAATACCAAAAAATCATAAAATGCATGCCACACTCAAATTTACCGTCATATTTCAAATCCGCACTAAAAATCTTATATGCTCTTGTGTTTCATGCTGGAAAATAGTTATTTCCGGTTCGCGAACGAATCGTTCAATTTAATCGGTTCTTAGTGAACCGTTTGAACCAGTTCACCAAATCGAATTGAATCGTTTGAAACGGTTCGCGTCTCCAGTAAGCATTAATCCACAAATGATTTAAGCTGTTAAACTTTTTTAAGGTGGCTGACACTCACTCTGAGTCAAAATAAAACAATATCCCGGAGTAATTCATTTACTCAAACAGTACACTGACTGAACTGCTGTGAAGAGAGAACTGAAGATGAACACTGAGCCGAGCCAGATAACGAACGAACACGCCCACTGCTGGAGCGCTTCTCGTTCTCGAGTCAAGAACCAGTTGCATCGGTTGTCAGATCACCAGTACACTGAACCAACTGAACTGAGAATCGTTTCTGTCAGACGCATCTGATTTTAGAATCGATGAGCTGATGATACTGCGCATGGGTGTCATTTTACAAGAGGAGAAAAATAAATGTGTAAACTATCAAGACAAAACTTTTGCAAATGGTAATCTTCCAGGTCTATGGCGGTTAAAATAGCAAGTAATCCACAGATCGCATGCGTGCTGGAAGCCTAGTCAGTACGAATCACGGATAGACTGAGATCTATTAAAAACATTAACTACTGTTCATTTATGAAAGCTCAGAGTAAGCCTTACTGTTACAATAATAATTTATCACTTTATTTTTTTAAGTTAAGAAGGAAATGTGCTCAATTCTCTAAAATCATTAACTAGCCTAGAAAATGAGAAAATGTTATTGAGAAAATGTTATTGCTTTAAAACTAATGCATTTTTTTCTTATATTTTACAGATATGAGATTCATCTAGTCAAGTGCAATTTGACTTGCAAATGCTCTATAAAAGTGGTGAGTATTTTCGTTAATCTACTGCAAGTATATTTGATTGCCTTTTTTTCTATTTTCAGTATTCCTCTCTATTAGGGCTGGGTAAAAAATATTGATTTCTCGATTTTAATCAATTCTCATTTTTATGAACCAATATCGATTCTTAAATACCAGGAATCTGTTAGTCATCCTGTTTTCAGTTGATGAATGAATGGAACATTGTAGTGCACATCCCATCCAATAACTCACAATAATCTTTGTGCTTTGTTATTATTGATATGAAACAAAGTCTCAGATTTCAAATTACGTCCGTTTTCTTACAAAATTCAAAAACATAAATACCGTTTTGGCGCTGTGGCGTGAGATCGCTCAGGCTCAGTGTAGCCGCTCAGTCTAATACTGACAGCTGGGGTGGTTTCACCCAGGTATGCCTGGCTGACGCGCTGTGTCCTTGTTGTTCTGTTACCTTACGGATTTGGTCTTGAGAATATGTAGGCTTTGTTGTGTTGCGTATTATTCTTTTTTTATTTGCTTTACCGTGCAGAGGTAAATATCCATTTATCCAGTTTCAATGGTAAATCATATCGGTATACATATACACACAGACTTGTCAACAATCAGTTTACTAGCGCCTATGCGCCACAGCGGTCAAAACCTTTTGCCCTTCCGGGTCAAACCCACCCTCCCTTTGGCAGTTTGATACTTCCTTTATAACTTTGATCTCAGGTAACATTAGAGCGACACCCACTGTACAAACAAGAAACAACACCCAATATCTAAATATACTGACACCACATTTGGCTTCTATACACCGGCCCCTAATTGTTATTGACCAGCAGTCATTACAATTTAAACAACAACAAAAAAAAAGACAAAAAAAAAAATGTTATGATCCATCAAAATACAGTCAAGCCCAGCTTGGACAAACATATTTATACTCCATGCAGTAAACAGAGCTTAGTCACTGGCCTTTCCAAGATGTTGGTTTTAGTCTGTAATCTTACAGAACGCACAAGCCCATGTTTGTCGGGAAAAACCTCCAGAACCTTGCCAAGTGGCCAAGAGCCACGAGGAGCTGAAGAATCCATTATTACCACAATGTCCCCAGCAATCAAACTCCTCTTCCTTTGGTTCCACTTTTGCCTCTCTTGAAGCAAAGGCAAATACTCTTGCATCCATCTCTTCCAAAAAAGATCCGAAAGGTATTGTACCAGTCTCCAACGTCTTCTCCCATATTGGTCGTGAGGATTGAACACTCCAGGTGGCAAAGCTGGTTTACCCTTCAGAAGAAGAAGATGGTTAGGAGTAAGAGGTTCCAGGTCACTTGGATCATCCGAGAGCTTAGTAATAGGCCGATCATTTAAAATGGCCTCCACTTCACAGAACATCGTATGAAGTCCATCATCATCCAATGTCTGCTGCCATAGGATAGAAGTCAAAACCCTTCGCACCAGGCGGATCATCCGTTCCCACACGCCACCATGGTGTGAACCAGCTGGTGGATTGAAACTCCAACGGATTCCAACCTGCGACATGGTTCCTTGAATCATATCCTGGTTCAAAGCAACAAGAGCCTTCTTAAGTTCCTTTTCCGCCCCAATGAAATTGGTACCATTGTTTGACCTCAGATGTTCCACTTGTCCTCTCCTGCTGATAAAACGCCGCAAAGCATTGATGCATGCATCCGTTTCCAGGGATTCTGCCACTTCCAGATGGATGGCCCTGCTTGCCATACAGGTAAATATAACTTTGCTTACAGGTCGATCGTCCCCTCCTTACTTCAACAGGTCCAAAGTAATCTACTCCCGTGTTCGTAAATGGTGGTAGATCTGGAAGGATTCTCACCTTTGGGAGGTCTGCCATTTTTTGTTCTACGGCTCTTCCGTTGTAACGTCTACAAAAACTGCATTCAGCAATAACCCTCCTAACTGCTGAATTGGCTTTGGTAATCCAAAACCTCTTCCTCACTTTAGACAGCGTATGAGTCCGTCCACCATGGCCCAGTGTCTGATGTACGTGCTTAAAGAGTCATGAAACCCTAAACCAAAATTTCTGAGATTTTAACAGAGGTATGTGTGTTGAACACCACTGAAGACAATGTTAGCATCTGTTAGATTTAATAGTAGGGGGGAAATGGTTAAATTTTAGTTTTTATACGCTATTTTCGTCTTCCGGGTTTAAAATCTTCATCCTGTCCACGTCACAGGCTGTGACGTGGCAGAGCACGATAGTACTTTGATGACTCATCGGTGTCTCATAATTATTAATGAGACTGAGTTTTTTATCCAATGAGAAGACACTCTCTTAATTATTCATGACACCACGTGGATCTTCCCAACGACAGACTTGTCAAGCAAGCTGTGATATCGCGCACAACGCGCAGTAGATGAGTGAGGCGATCATGGGACGCAAGTGTTTGTTTTCGTGGTGCAAAAGTTCAAATGGGTTGCATATGTTTCCCCGCGATGCTGCCAGGGCTAGACTCTGGCTGCGGGCGGTTGGTTGGCCATCAACCACGGACACATCCAGATTATATGTGTGCAGCAAACATTTTTCGAGAGAGAGCTTCGAGAATTGGAGAATGGTGGACTTTGGCCTTGTTGACTACCAATGCAAGTTGCGTCTTGCGATTGATGCGGTGCCAAGTCCCGAGGACTTTTCTATCCTTTCAGAGGTATGTGTGTGTCTAAAATTTAAACCTATTCGTTTTACTTGCCTTTTGTTAAATAAGCGCTCGTTATTAAAATATTTGATATTTCGATAGTACCTCAATTGTATGCTTAATTCGGGTAATTAAATATGTAATATATTTAAATATGTTTGGGAAGTCTTTGGAAATTAATATGTTTGTATTGTCAGCCTAAACTGTGTTGCGAGATGGCGTGTCAGACCGAACAGCCCGCCAAAAAAGATGCTGCATGTCAAGCCCATCCCGACATGAAGCATATGTCAACGCAACATCGCTGGAAACCTGAACGAAGGAGCAAGAGTATGTTGCACACTTTACAGTATTAAACATCAAAAATCGTTAATAGTTTCAGAGTTTTTTTTATTTAAGTGTATTAGGCACAATGTATTTATTTCATTTAGAAATATCTAATGTAATAGGCACTCAGGTGAAGCAACAGAAAAGGCATGTTGGTTGCAACACTTCCACACCATTCATACCACTAGAAAAAGGTCCTCTTGCAACCTCTACCCCTTTGAAAAGGCCCAAAAGAGAGGCTGAGGATTCTGATTGTAGTTTCCAACCAGGAATGACTGACAGCAGCATCTATAATGAGAGGTACTCATAGACTGGTCATGTTTTTTTTTATGTACTTCTATTCATCAGACATTCATATTTAATTATTATTAATAATGTTTATTTATATTGCTGTTTGTTGTAGCACTGTAATTGCAACACCACCCCATATAATGAGGAAATTCATTGTTTATGAGGAAAACCTCATGGACCTGTTCAAGAATTGCCCTGCCTGCTCGAGACACTGTGCAATAAAGAGCAGAACAGTGGGTACAGTTCTACATGTGGACCAGACCTGTGTTCATTGTGAACATCACAAACAGTGGGCCAGCCAACCGTATGTCAAGAACATACCAGCTGGAAATCTGCAGCTTGCTGCTGCTGTGCTCTTTAGTGGCTCATCCTTCTTGCAAGTCACCAAGGTAAGATTTATTTTTTCTCTCCAAAATATGTGGGATTTGTATAATAATCATTTTTTACAGTTTTAACTTGTATATTTAACTGTTTTTCTTTTGGGTCAGTTTATGCAGGCATTCAACATTCAGGGGATTTGCCACACTACATACCTGAAACACCAAAGGACATTCCTATTCCCAACAATCAATTGGCAGTGGAAACAGCATCAAAATACTGTGATTGCAGAAGCACTCAAAGGAAGGAATGTAGTTCTGGGTGGG
>NW_020524242.1:47500-247346 GCF_003368295.1 Carassius auratus
CAGAATATTGACTCCTCCAAATGGAAATCCAATTCATCCTCTAACATTGAGTCCACTCTGACAGCAAGGACAGCCGCTGTCAATTCCAGTCGGGGAATAGTTACAACCTTGAGAGGTGTCACACTGGCTTTACCAAGCAGAAATGTGACCTGGATGATATTTTCATGATTTAACATCCGGAGGTAGGTTACCGTCCCATATCCATCCTCACTGGCATCGGCAAAGTGATGTAGTTGCGCATGCTTAACTTCTCCAAAATACCCTGGCTTAATGCACCTATCCACCTTAAATGTAGTCAGCAGCTCCAGGTCTTTCAACCACCTTTCCCATTTGTGCAAGATGTCCGGTGGCAGAGCATCATCCCATGAACAATGTCTCCGACAGAGTTCTTGCTGCATCAGTTTAACAAGCAAAGTGACAGGTGCCAGTAACCCAAGCGGATCGTACACTGAG
This sequence comes from Carassius auratus, assembly GCF_003368295.1. NCBI lineage: Eukaryota > Metazoa > Chordata > Actinopteri > Cypriniformes > Cyprinidae > Carassius > Carassius auratus. The sequence continues at coordinate 47,954 of NW_020524242.1, forward strand.
CTGTTAACTGACAACATACCCCGTCTGGTTCGAGGCTGTTGTTTTATCTCCAATTTGAACCTGAAAGAGTCAGTCTCCACGCACCATTGTAGACCCAAAGCTCTTTCTACTGGAAGTGTGTCTTGGTTTAGATCCAGCTCCTTAAGGTCTTTAGCCCTCTGATCTTCTGCTATGGCTTGCAAGACGATGCGACTGTTGCTTATCCATTTCTCTAAGATGAAGCCTCCCTTTCGACACAAAGCAATTAGATCTCTTACCATCTGGATAGCTTTATCATCTGTGGCTGAGCTCTTCAAGCAGTCATCCACATAAAAATTGTGCTTAACACATTGAAGAACTTCAGCTGAAAACTTATTATCATCAGCAGTTCTTCTCAGTGCTTAACTTGCGCAACTGGGGGACAAAACAGCACCAAACAGGTGCACCGTCATCCTAAACTCCACAAAATCCTTACTGATATCTCCATCTGGCCACCAGAGAAAGCGCAGAAAGTCTCTGTCTCCATCTGCAACCCTCACCTGGTGGAACATGGCTTGAATATCACCCATGAAAGCCACGGGTTCCCGTCTAAAGCGAGTTAGAACTCCTAGCAGCGAGCTAGTAAGGTTAGGACCCTGCAAGAGCTCACTATTTAGCGAAACCCCTTTACAAGTGGCTCCACAGTCGAACACTACACGAAGGGAACCTTTTCCCGAATGGTAGACACCATGGTGAGGAATATACCACACTTTCCCGCTCTCACAATGCTGTTGCTGCTTAGGTAACTTGCTCCGCATAGTTCTTACCAATGAGATTGTTCATATAACCTGTGTACTCCTGATGCAAGTGTTTATCTTTAAGGAATCTTTTCTTCAAACCCTCAATCCTCTGCTTAGCCACTGCAAAATTATTGGGGAGATAGACTTCCTTGTTCCTGAAAGGCAATTTCAAACAAAATTTTCCATCTTGAAATATCGCTGAGTGCTCCGCAATTTCAAGAAACTTACGATCTTCTCTGGACATTTCCTTCTTTTCCATACCCTTTTCGTTGAAATCGTGATTGTATTGAATGGTCAGCATCTCTACCAACTTGCCCACAGATATCCTGTTCACCATAGCAGCGGGAAACCCCTCCTCCCATGTCCCACTGTTACCATTCAGCGGACCACTAACGACCCATCCCAGCACCATCCTAACAGCATACGGGCCATTCCCGCAGCTGTTGACGACCTCCCAAGGTTCTAATACCTTGGGAGCATTGGTTCCAATTAAGAGATCAACGTTTGCTTTTATGCTTGGGATGTGTACCTTTGACAAGTACGGCCAGCTAGCCAGGTCTTCAGGCGTTGCCCTGTTATCCAAAGTAACTGGCATTTTCTTTTGCGTGAGAACCTCCGGGAGCATATAGAAGTCATTGCTGTCCAGATCAGATACCTCCAAACCAGTCAACGAGAAGGCTGGAACAACAGTTTCTTGCCCCATGGTGCGCAATAAGAAATTAGTTCTTCTGCCTGTAATATTCAGCTTCTGCATTAGATCTTCCGTACAGAACGTGGCTGAACTTCCAGGATCCAGAAAAGCATAGGTGTTTATGATGCAATTTCCCTTTGCAGATTTCACCTTTACCGGGAGAATGGACAGAACGCACTGGTCCTTACCGGCCCCTGTATGTCCACATGTTTCCTGCGAAGTTGGCTGGTTATTATATGGCCCCTCCAACTGTACCATAGCTGTAGTTTGTCTTTTAATATGCAGCACGGTGGGATGAGTTTGGCCACAAACTTTGCATGTCAAGCGCCTGTCGCAATTCCTGCTCATGTGTCCATGACCCAAACATGCAAAGCAAACTCCCTTTTCCCTCAAAAAATAAATCTTTTCCTTGTGCTTCTTTCCACTGAACTGTTTACACTCTTCCAACAGGTGACTACGAGCACAGCAAAGGCATCCAGCTTTCTTTTCCTTCCCTGTAGGCGATATTTGCTCCTTTTCTCCCTCCGACGAATGCCTAGATGTTACTGTGGTGGCAACAATATTACTCTATTCCTAGGCTGGAATTTACCCCTGGTGAGAGTCTTCATACCAGCTACATCGGGTGGTGAATCCTGTATGTTGCCAAACAGGGGGTCAGAAAGAATACTAACACGATACTCAATGAATGCAACCAAATCCTCGAAATGAGCTCTATGGTTAGTTCTTTCCATTATGTCATGAGCCCTGTTCCTCCATTGCTCTCTCATTCTGAATGGCAGCTTTGCAATAATGGCTCTCATGTTAACAGGCATATCCAGTTCCTGCATGTATTGGAGCTCTTCCATCACATTACTGCAGCCACGCAAAAATAAAGAATAGGCTTGAAGTGCCTTTACATCCTCAGCTTGTATTGGTCGCCAGGCCAAAGCCCTTTCAATATAGGCTGTCGCAATTTTATACTGATTGCCAAAGTGCTCCTGTAGAAGATCCTTTGTCACTTTATAGCCACACCCAGGGTCCATATGTTGGCAGCTACGCACCAGTTCTTTTGGTTGTCCTCCTGTAAACTGTTCCAAATAATACAAACAATCTGCATTTCCTGTTTTTTCCTCCACTCCTTGCTCAAAGGCCTTAATAAATGTTCTGTATTGTAGAGGGTCACCTTCAAAGATGGGAATGTCTCGTGGTGGCAGAGACAATGAACGCTGCTGATGCACTAAAGTGGCTGATATTTCATTTTGCCCGCGCATTATATTAAATATGTCTCCAGGTGGATCTTGACAGATCTTTGGTCTTTGCATTCATTCCACGTCCCTTGTTTGAGCAGTTGTTGGTTGGTATTGGGTATAATGCATTGTTCCCAACACATTGCTTTCAACCCATTGATCAGTTTCCTTTCGTCGCACATCCTTTGATAGTTGTTTATGCGGTGGAAATGACAAATTTGTCATGTCATTTTGGTGTTTTAATTTCTCCGCTCCAGGCTGCTATTCCCTTGCCATAGGGTTTAAAACATTAACAGTTTCCTTTTGTAGGTAGGAATTCATACCATTTGACAATGCCTGAGAAGAACCTTTCGGATCCGTGGCCTGTAATACTGCCAGCATAGCATTGGATGCAGCCAGTTCAGCTTCCAACCCAAGCTGCTCTCTTTTCCTCCTCAGCTGCTGCTCCTGTTCCTCTAAAGCATGTTGCCCCTTTAAAGCTGACACACGAGCTTCCAGTGCAGCTCTATTTGCCTCCACTTTAATCCGTGCAGAGGACGTGGTACTTGATCTACCACTGTTAACACTCCTTTGATTTGAGCATTTACTACCAACCTGGGAAATGCTGTCATTAGGATTCACGTCATCATTACCTTCAACATTAACACTTGCCAAGTCATCACCTTCATTTTTTGAAACCCACCTTTTTGTATCAGCAATACATTCATCATTAAACAGCATTTTGGCTTTAAACCATATTTCATGTTTTTCAATTTCCTCATGTGGCAATAACCCCAACAAAGATTCATGCATGCATTTTGATTCATCACATACCTCAATCAATTCTCCAAGAGCATTCAGTATCTGTTCTTTATCACCCTTTGATATCAAAGCTTGCATTGATTTTCTTAACACACTGGCTTTGTTAAGCTTAGCCTTTCTAACATTTTGGAACCTGTCCAGTTTATCAGCAAGCGCCTTTGCAGTGAGCTTCACTACCCGTTTTCCAGCTGGTGCTTGAGCACCGCCAGTCACACTACTGGATTTACCAGCCGGTGCTTGAGCACCGCTAGTCACACTACTAGATTTACCAGCTGGTGCTTGAGCACCGCTAGTCATACTACTGGATTTACCAGCTGTAACTTTAAGCACACCAGTCCCGCTAATGTCCGACGCTGCATCGCACGTCTCCATGATAAAGAGTCAGTCACTCAAAGTTCGCCGTAACAGTCAGTGAAAGTCTGATAAGTTATAATTATCCGCCTTTTTTGGCAACCAATGCATTGGGTTTATGCCCCTTTTTATGTGTGCACACAACTTAAATGGCCAAAAGTGTAGCGCTACACATACCTCTCGCGTTGGGCGCCTTTAGATGCTCCAGTGATCTGCTGCCCGACAGCCGCTTTAGCCTCATAGCTTCCTGCGCGTCCTTTCACCAACAACTGAATGCATCCGTCAGCGTCATTTTAATCCCAAGGAAAACAAAGCGACTTATCCTCTCATGCCATCTCATTGCGTCCCCCACAGTAACGTCACGGTTCCAAACTTAGTTCCAAATGAGCGAGGTTTTGACTAATGTAGCCGCTCAGTCTAATACTGACAGCTGGGGTGGTTTCGCCCGGGTATGCCTGGCTGACGCGCTGTGTCCTTGTTGTTCTGTTACCTTACGGATTTGGTCTTGAGAATATGTAGGCTTTGTTGTGTTGCTGATTATTCTTTTTTTATTTGTTTTACCGTGCAGAGGTAAATATCCATTTATCCAGTTTCAACGGTAAATCATATAGGTATACATATACACAGTGTTTGGAATAACGGCGTTTAAAAGAGCGGCGTTAGGTAACAACGTTATTTTTTCAGTAATGGGGTAATCTAACTAATTACTTTTCCCGTCGTTACAACGCCGTTAGCGTTACTGAACGTTAAATGCGGTGCGTTACTATGCATTGATTTAATAAACTATGCAATCCGAACGAACCCCTGGCTCAAACAGCGAGTGAGCAGGTGGGTTAATAACGAGATAAGTGATTATGATTGGCAAAGGCAGAGTCATATGTTTCATGGTAGCCAATCAGAGCCAGTGTTTTTACACACATGCCGGCACACGCGGCAGCGCCAGCGGCGACAAACACACACACACACACATGCACGAACGCAACAGCTACACAGAGATTCGCAGCAGCAGCAGAAATGGCGAGTCAGGAGCAATCCGATGAAAAGTTGGCATTTTCAAAGTGGAGATATAAGAACTACTTCAAATTCATTGTGGTCAAAGGCAAGAACGTGCACGTAATGTGTACATGTAATGTGTGACACACGCATCTACAAAGCTAGTGGCCAAAAACACTTTTCTTACAAAGATAATACTTGAAGTGCAGGATAAAACTCTTGCTGTTTGTTTATGTGCAATAAATATCGAAAGTTATGTACAAACACCTGTCTGTTCTACTCATTTCAACTGACTTGTGTCTAATTGTGTCTAAATAAAGTCTAATTTTTTTTTTTTTTTACAGTAACGCAAATAGTTACTTTCCCTGGTAACGAGTTACTTTTATTATAGAGTAATTCAGTTACTAACTCAGTTACTTTTTGGAACAAGTAGTAAGTAACTATAACTAATTACTTTTTTAAAGTAACGTTCCCAACAGTGCATATACACACAGACTTGTCAACATTCAGTTTTCTAGCGCCTATGCGCCACAGCGGTCAAAACCTTTTGCCCTTCCGGGTCAAACCCACCCTCCCTTTGGCAGTTTGATACTTCCTTTATAACTTTGACCTCAGGTAACATTAGAGCGACACCCACTGTACAAACAAGAAACAACACCCAATATCTAAATACACTGACACCACATTTGGCTTCTATACTCAGCTCAAGAGAAGCACATGATCTTCTCTTCCTCAATAATACCAGTTACAGCACGAAATAAACATGAATGAGCATTAGGGCTGTCAACTAATATTCTAAATTTGAATATATATTCAAAAAGGTGAAAATTAGAAATGAAGGTGAAAATCAGAACACTATAAAAGAATTGTGTAAAAGTAAAACCCAGTAACCCTTTAGATTATTAGCAGAACAAAATATATGGATATGAGAACATGTACAACTAATTAGTGCTGGGCGGTTTGACCAAAAATGTATAAACAGTTTTTTTTTTTTTTCTCAAAATTATACCGGTTTTCCGGTTTATGACGGTTTAGGTGTCTAAACAAGCAGCACGTGCTGTCAGTGATTTCAGCCGCTAGAGGCCGCTCTCACACTGTATAATGAAAACAGAGCCTTCTCAGCCGCTGCAGCAACAGACCCAACCCGGGAAACTTTCAGCCGTTCCAGCAGAGGACGAAACACTGAAAACTATCAGCAGGGATTTTTGCCGATAACCGACTGTTCCACCAATCAACTATCGGTGCCGATTAATCGGCAAAACCGATAAATCGGTCGACCTCTAATCCCGATGCACTGCATCCTCAATTTTCAATTTTACTTCACAAGTGATGTGTGCGCGCGTGTGCATGTGTTCACCTATTCGGGAAGTCACAGTGACATAGTTACATTCCAGTTAAGGTTTCAAGGGAGTAAAGCCTGTTTATGCCATTAGGAAATTAAATTTGGTAAAATAAATGTTTTTAAAATAAATGTTCATTTAAAAGCCGTGCTCATTCATCAGTGTATTATGTTACCATTAGAGATGCACACAAAGCTTGCATTTCCAGGTATGTCCCTCTTTGGCTGATTTATTTTCAAGATGGAGGCCCAACATGGCTTCCGCCATTAGAACAATTCACTCGTATGTATTTCAAATGGCAACTTATATACTTACGAGAATACTTAATTAGTTGTTTGAATTGTATAAACATTGAGAACATATAATTTTGAAAGAACAAAGTGTTTTTGGCAAAAAAAAAAAAAAAATCTACTTTAACTATTACACAGTGTAGCTTTAATTACTCTTGTCTCGACTCCCTCTGCTATTGTATGCTACCACGACAAAGCACATCAGTACATTATTATTGGTATTCTGTAATTATCCATCTGCCTGCCGTAAGGTTGCTGACCACTGCACAATTGGGTATCTTTGATCTAAACTTGTAGGACTACCATCCACAATCCTAGAACTGAGGTCTAACAGTAATCTGTAATCAGTCATCTGTCTTTCTTGGTCTTGTCTGGTTCTCATTATATACAAGTTCACATTTTTCATGATATCTACATTATTAAATGATTGAAATTTCATTTGTTTGAATATTCCCAGAGCAGTGCCCGGTGTTCTGTCGAATCTCATTTTGTCTGTGCATTCTGCAGGATGATGACGAAGCCTTCATCCAAAAATCCACAGAGGAGACCACAGTGGGAATCTACATTCTCAAATTCCGTGACAGATCAGATGACATCGGGATTGTTCTGGAAGGCCAGAACATCTTGCAAGGCTTGGACAACTTTGCGTTAGCTATGGCAATGCTTTTTGGTCTTATGTATGCCTTAAATCTCAACTACCCACCTGAAATAAAAAATACATTTGAGGTACTGCAGAAGATAGTCTTCTGTTTTTTAATAACTTGATTCTGTTCGTTTACTTCTGTAGCACATACATAAAAATGAGTTGTACTCTTAAAAGAAATGCATGAATTTGACTTCTTATGATTTTAAAATTGAAAACAAAAATGTCAAGGTATGCTTTTGACAACTTGATATTGTTCACCTTTTCCTCTACACCTGTTTGACAGTGTATTTGTCTTAATGTTTGTTTTGTTGCAGTTACTGTATGAATGGTTATTACTGTTCACCTTTTCCATGACATGTTTGACTGTGCCTTGTCTTTTACTTGAAGTGATGAATAAATGAAATGAGTAAAGTGATATGAGTACTGATGTGCTGTCATTGTTCATTGACATTTGTTCATGGAATCTAAGCTATTTTTAACTTCAAATATCCACACAGAGAGCTTACTTCTAATAGCACAAAATTTATTGTAACTTTAAAAAAAGAATACAGCGATTTACAGCAATGTACTCAAAACTAGTTGATGTAAAAAAAATATTTTTTTTTTATTAAAGTCAGCTTATAGTATTCTAAAACTTAATCAGGTTAGTTTTATTTATTGAAACCTCAGCATATATGAGTGCAAAATATAAAAATGTCATGTTAGTTTAACAAGCACAAATTATGTATCTTGAACATATATAAATCAAGTTTATTTAACAAACAAATGATGTATTTTTAACATATAAAAATCATTTTCGTTTAACAAGCACAAATTATGTATCTTTAACATAAAAATCATGTTCGTTTAACAAGCACAAATTATGTATCTTTAACATAAAAATAATTTCCGTTTAACAAGCACAAATTATGTGTCTTGAACATATATAAATCATGTTTATTTAACAAACAAATTATGTATTTTTAACATATAAAAATCATGTTCGTTTAACAAGCAAAAATCATGTATCTTTAACATGTGTAAATTATGTTGCGTATACCTAACTTTATTATGTGCAACCGATGTACATATTTTTTTATGTTAATCCAACAGGTTTTTTTTTCAGTGTATCATCTGACTTTTTCTTTCTTTTTTCTTTTTCTTTCTATCTATCGATCTATCTATCTATCCTAGCAACATGCTAATAATGCTAAAAACATGCTATTGACATGCTAGTAACTTGTTAATTATGCTAGCTACATGCTAGTCACTTGCTGATCATGCTAATAACATGCTAATCATGGTAGTAACATACTTATAATGCAAGAAACATACTAATAATGCTAAAAACATGTTAGCAACTTAGTAAACATGCTAGCGACAAGCTAGTCACCTGCCAATCATGCTAAAAACATGCTAGCTACACGTTAGTAACTTGGTAATCATGTTAGCGAAATGCTAGTCACTTGTTAATCATGCTAGTAAAATGTTAGTAACATGCTAATCATGCTAGAAACATGTTATTGACATGCTAGTTACTTGCTAATCATGCTAGGAACATGCTTAATATGCTAGCAACATGTTATTAACCTGTTAATCATGTTAGAAACATGCTAGCTACATGCTATTAACTTGGTAATCATGCTAGAAACTTGCTAGCGACATGCTAATCATGCTAGCGACATGCTAGTCACTTGCTGATCATACTAGTAACATGCTAATCATTCTAGTAACATACTAATAATGTTAGAAACATGTTAGCGACATGCTAGCAACTTATTAAACATGTTAGCGACATGTTAGTCACCTGCCAATCATGCTACAAACATGCTAGCTACATGCTAGTAACTTGGTAATCATGTTAACGACATGCTAGTCATTTGTTAATCATGCTAGGAACATGCTAGTAAGATGCTAATCATGTTAGAAACATAATAGCAACATGTCAGTAACTTGATAATCATGCTAGCAACATGCTAGTCACTTGCTAATCATGCTAGTAAAATGTTTGTAACATGTTAATCATGCTAGAAACATGTTATTGACATGCTAGGAGCATGCTAGTAACATGTTAAATATGCTAGCAACATGCTATTAACCTGCTAATCATGATAGAAACATGCTAGCTACATGTTAATAACTTGGTAATAATGCTAGAAACATGCTAGTGACATGCTAATCATGCAAACAACATGATAGCAACATGTTAACAACATGCTAATCATGTTATCAACATGCTAGCGACATGCTAGCAATATTCTAATTATGCTAGAAACATACTAGAGACATGCAAGCAACATTCTAATCATGCTAGCAGCATGCTAGTCACATGCTAATCATGCTAGAAACATGCTAGTGTGTATGCATGCTAAAATTTTGGGTCAGAATAATAATAATAAGAAAAAGAAGTTTAAATAGGATTTCAGTAAGTTTGCTTTCTCAAGCCAACTTAAGTTTAAATAGGATTTCAGTAAGTTGGCTTTCTCAAGCCAACTTAATTACTGCATCAGATACAAGCAGAACAAGTGATTAAGTTCTGCTGTTGATGTTGAGTGAAAAATCACACTATATATATATATTCAAAGTCTACTGAAGCACAATAAAGCTCAGTGTTGTTTGTCTTGCTGTATCAGCTCTAACACTTACTCTTGCGGCGATGGTAAATCACTCCAGCTACACCACCAGCAGCCGCAGCAGCTAGAACACCAATAACAATCGCTGCTACAGCACCTGGAGACAGATCTGGTTCTGTGAGGATAAACAGAGACATTAGTCATTAATGTGCATTAAAAATTATATTAATTGCTGTTAAAAAACCTAACCGTCAGTATTTATCATAGTTTCATATTTATCTCTGTCAGTAATGTAAGTGTCTGGGTCAGTGTGAGACTGAAGTATAATTAAAAGGATATTACCAATGCATGTTATTGAAAGCACATGTTATGTACAGTAGACCTTGGTGTGTATCGCAATTAGCAAGCACTTTACTAAATGTATCATTTCTGTATCTGTAATTACATAGACAACAACTCTTTCATACTATTATCTGCTTGTTCAACAGTGTACATGTAAAGGATTGTGTGTTGATGTATTTGTTTGGTAAAGTTACAGAAGTTCACAACTGTTTTTTTCTCCTCACTTTCCCAATGTTATGCTGTTATGCTTCCTCAATTCCCTGTCTTCCTGTTCTGTCTACCCCATTGTATGTATGTTGTGTATGTATGGACAGGTTGATGGCTAATTTTGCTGGTACTTGTGACTAGTGACAATAAAGGGCTACTACTACTACTACTACAAGCTGTTTCAGCTAGTAACAGGTCTGCTTTGAGGAAGAAGTCATGAGCTCTTTTAGTTACTGTATGCATCAGTTTACACTCAAGTGTGTTTTACAGGAAAGTTTGATTTCTCATAATGAGTCCATTGATGTAATATCATCTGTTCATAGCTGATGAACAATCATTATCTCAGAAAGCTTGAGTTACTCACCACTGACAGTAACAGTGAATCTCTTGTATAAGGTCTGTTGGTTGCTGCTGATCTGTAGATAATAGAGTCCAGAGTCCAGAGTCTGTGGTTCTGGTGTTTGTGAGGGTCAGAGATCCAGTCACATGATCCAGCTCCAGTCTTCCACTCAATCTCCCATCAGTATCATATAATGGTGAGCTCTTAGCCTCCATATCAGCTTTAGCGATGAGTTTTCCTTCTTCTCCACACCTCCACACTATCAGCTCATCTCCGTGTAGCTGTTTAACATCAGTCTGAAGAGTGACCGGAGCTCCCTCCTTCACCGATTCAAACTTCATTTCTCCTTTAACAGCATCAATAACAGATGGAGACTCTACAAGAATCAGATTTACAGACAAAGATTAACACATTTACCCTGTTACAGGCACTAGAATCTGTTTCACTGTTTATTAGTTGTGCTTGTGGTCACAGCATACAGCACATGCAGATTATATATATTACATGTACAACAGTATGCAGTTAACTTTGGCTCATAATTCTTATAGCAGCACAGGAATGATCTCCTCACCATTGACAGTGACAGTGAAATCCAAAGTTAAGGGCCCAGTGTTGAGTTCGATCCATAGTTTATAGAGTCCAGAGTGTTTGGTCTTCATGTTGGTGATGGTCAGAGACCCAGTCTGGTTCAGCTTCAGTCTGACTCTGAATATCTCATTTTCAGAATATTTGCGATTCCTTCCATTAGTAATAGCAACAAGCTGATCTTTAAACCACCACTGTATCTCAGTAAATCCCTGTATTTGAGTCAGATCAGGGTTTAGAGTGACAGAATCTCCCTCCCTCACTGCCTTCACTCTTTCTTCATCAGCACCAAACACACCTGCAGAACAAGCACAAACAGAAACAGATTAAACTGCTGGTGATGACACTGAACAGATGTAACTGTCACAGCAACACTGTCTGTCCATTACCACAGAGTGAGTGGAGAAGAGCAGGCATTTCACTTCATTCCTACTTTCAAGCTTACGCAAGGCATTGTGGGATTGACAGTGGACCAGATAAAGCATTGGGAGCAGCAAAGGGCATTCAAAAGTTGAGAGAAGCTCTTTTAGGCAGTCATCAGCTGAGTTCTTCTGCTGCACGATGTTACTGGGAGTAAGTCGGTGTGGATGTTTTTATATCACTGTATTTCTGAAGGAAACCAAATGTCTTCAGAAAATTATGGATGTCATTTTCATTTCATCTTGCTATTAATGCCTGATGAAGCAGTGTTTATAAGTGGAGTGATGCTTTGTGTACAGCTGTTACCCGGGAAACCTCCATCTACATCTATACCACTGCAGACAATGAAATTGCATTTATATTTCTACACAAACAGAGTGTAAGGGTGTTTTCACACCTAGTTTATTTGAGCCCTGCAAGCACTTTCAGAGCAGTTCAGCTCGTATATGTGAACAAACAAGTGATCTCAGAGCAGTGGCGTAGCCACGGGTGTGCCAGGGTGTGCCTGTGCCACCCACAGTGGCAGCTGGCACACCTAAAAATAGATGCAGAATTATTTTTTATAGTCTCAAAATTTTTTTACTAAACTTGAGCTATTGTTGTTTACTTAGAAAATATATATATTTTTAAATCAATCCTTTCACGCGTAAATTAAAAATATTTTAACTGACCCCTTGTTTCCATGGCGACGCGTCATGATTGTCACGTGACACACCGCAGCCACTTACAGATATATAGGTATTCGTTTTATTTAGTTTTTCATTTTTTATGAAAATATATACACAAACTTGCTTACCATGTCAACTATCTGATATTCCGATTCTTCGTTTAAAAACCTCTATAAATTATCTTGATCTATAACGAGATGAGCGCTGCAGTTCAGAGTCCTGTCAGCCGGATTTAATTTACAGCACTTGAATTCCCCAGTTTCTCCAGAAATACATGAAAGTGGCTGTTGAACTGGACGAAGAATAGAGTAAACTTTATTGTTCTGCTATGTGTGTCTGATATATGAATAAAACACGTCTGCAAATTACATTTGATTAGATAGTTTTTGCTGCTTCCATAGACAGTGTATTTTACAAACTACCAATGTATTGTTTTACTAGTTATTATGTATATTCAAATGTATGAAACCTAAAATAAACATTATGTGGTTGAAAACACATATTGCATATATTACACATATTGCATATTAATTGTGATATATGACAAGCGCTGAGCGGGTCCGTCTCTGGCTCAGTGCAGCCAACGCGCGAAAGCTGTTTGAATCTGGTAGTTCGGTGACGCCACTGAACATTCTAAAACATACTCTCCGGAGCACAGAAATCCAATAAGAATCAAATATATGGTGCAATAATGCTAAAAATGTTAAAATGTAATTTACATTTTAAATTATTTTTGTTAAAATATATCTGCCGACATTTGGACTGCCAACCAATCAGCAAACAGCAGCTGACTGTGACCCCAGCAGTCTATGATATAAACAGATAATTTTTGATAGTGTCACACCCAGGGGCTGGCTATGCTTTGACCAAGCCACACCCCCTCTCAACTTCCACCTCGAGGAGGTCCCCAAAGCCAACCCAATGACCAAACAACACGAGAACAAGTAAGTGATAAAACAATCTTTATTTAAATATTTAAAAATAGCTTGGGGAATAGGGAAAGGGCAATTAAAACTAAACTCTGACTCGGCCCTCCAGATGGGCTATGGCCGGGAAGAGGTCAGGGAGCAAGGGGGCCACGGGGATCCGGGGCGTGGGACTCGGGGCCCGGCCAGAGTCTTAGGTATCCGTAGCGCCCTCCTTCTTCCTCCTCTTCGCTGAATACAACTCACGGTAAGTACTGGTTCACACAGTTCGTTCTCGGGGTGCTCACTCTCCTTCTCTTCCTCCACAGGCAACGGCTGGGACGCAAAGGCACAGTTAATTCGGCTTGGTTTTGCTCTCACCTCTTCGCTGATTGCAGCTCACAGTAAGTACTGGTTCACACAGTTCGTTCCTTGGGTGCTCACTCGCTTTCTCTTTCTCCACAGGCAGCGGCGTGAGTACAGGTTTCCTCAGTCTCTCCTCTTGTTACCCACTCTCTCTCCTTTTCTCTCCACAGGTATCAACTTGGGCACAATAGCACAGTTAGTTTGCTTTGAATGCCTTTCACCTCTGGGCTGGACACAACGTACTGTAAGTACAGGTTTCGCTCTATTTCTCCTCGCGTTATCCACTCAATTTCAATTTCAATTTAGGTGCGCTTTATTGGCATGACAAAAACTGTACATTTGTATTGCCAAAGCAGTTGCAGCTGGGCTGCTTACAAATAGTGCACATATGTATTTACAGGAAGAAAAAGAATAATAGTAATAATAAAATATATAAAAAGTGTTAACCATGTAGTGCAAAGTGAATTAGTGTATGTGAATGTATAAGTTAGAAATAAAATAAAATAGAATATGGTATTAGATTTACAGAGGCAAAATATACATCTAAGTAATACAACACAGTAATATGGCGTAACACAATCTACATGTGCTGGAAACATCAGGTCAGGGCAGGTTGAGTGTTTTCTCTAACATCATGACAGGCAGACACATACTGAGCAGCAAACACACAGCAGTTCTTGTGTTCTCCTAACAGATACGGCAGTTTCTCCTGGTTCGGAAGAGTTTTAAATGTCTGATGGATCTGCTGTATTTTATCATAGAACCGTGTCCGTATGTCCGTGTATTTGGGGCATTCTGTTAGGAAGTGCAGTTCTGTTTCCATCTGATTCAGATCACAGTGTGAACACAGTCTCTGCTCCGCTGGCAGCCATGTTTTTCTGTGTCTGCCCGTCTCTATCATCAGCTTGTGTCCGCTGAGTCTGTATCTGGTCAGTGTGCTCCTCAGTTTCTGATCTGACACTGTGTACAGATACTCTGCCATACTGTACTCTCTCTTTAGAGTCAGATAGCATCGCATTTTACTCTGTTGATCTGTTTGGGTTTGCCAGTGAGTGATGTAGTTCTGTTTGATTTGTGCAGTAATCTGATTGATTCTGACGTGATTCAGTGCATCAGTAGATGTTAGTGGAGCATCAGTACTGAAGCTCTGGATCAGCTGAGGGAGGGGACTGCTTTCTTTGCTCATCTCTTGGTATTGAAGGGCTTTATAATGATATGATTGGGGGTCACTGAGTTTCAGATGTTTCCAGAATTTAATTTGTATCTTTACGATTAGAGGATATTTGCCTAATTCTGCCCTGCATGCGTTATTTGTTGTGTGCCGGTGCACGTGTAATATATTTTTACACAGTTCTGCATGCAGGGTCTCAATTGGATGTTTTTCCCATTTGGTGAAATCTTGATTTGGATTGGTCAGTGGACCCCACACCTCACTGCCATAGAGTGCAATGGGCTCAATTACTGATTCTAATATTTTCAGCCAAATTCTAATAGGGATTTCTATAGGACATTGCCGTTTTATGGCGTAGAAGGCCCTGCGTGCTTTATCTCTCAGTTCATTCACAGCATGATTAAAGTTTCCTGTGGATGTGATTTTCAAACCCAGGTAGTTGTAGTGTGATGTGTGTGTTATCGGGTTAGTGCCTAATGTAAATGTGTGTTGTGTTCCCTGGGATCTGGATCTTTTCTGGAAGATCATGATTTTGGTTTTCTTCAGGTTGACTGTCAGGGCCCAGGTCTGGCAGTATTGTTCTAGCAGGTCCAGGTTCTGCTGTAGACCATGTTGAGTGGGAGACAGCAGAACCAGATCGTCTGCATACAGCAGGCATTTGATCTGTGAGTTGTGTAGTGTGAGGCCAGGGGCTGCGGATCGCTCCAGACTGCTTGCTAGTTCATTGATGTAGATGTTAAATAATGTTGGGCTTAAGCAGCAGCCCTGTCTCACACCACGCTCTTGGGAAAGATACCTCGTACGTTGGGTGCCAATTTTTACGCCACATTTACTTTCAGTGTACATTGATTTGATAAGGTCATAGGTTTTACCTCCTATGCCGCTTTCAATAAGTTTGTAAAACAGTCCTTGGTGCCAAATTGAGTCAAAAGCTTTTTTAAAGTCAATAAAGCATGCATATATTTTACCTTTTTCTTGGTTGACATGTTTTTCAATTAGAGTATGTAATGTATAGATGTGGTCAGATGTGCGGTAATTTGGTAAAAATCCAATTTGACTTCTACTCAGTACCTTGTGTGTGGTGATGAAGTCTAATAGTCGAGCGTTTATTATGCTACAGAATAACTTTCCCAGGTTGCTGCTCACACAGATGCCTCTGTAGTTGTTAGGATCAAATTTATCTCCGTTTTTAAAGATTGGTGTGATCAAGCCTTGATTCCAGATGTCAGGGAAGTGACCTACACTTAGAATCACATTGAATAGTTTTAGAATGGCCAATTGAAATTTACTGCTTGTCTGTTTTATCATTTCATTTAATATCCCATCAGGTCCAGATGCTTTTCTGAGTTGGAGGTTTTTGATTTTTTCTTCAAGTTCTTTGTCAGTTATTGGGAAATCTAATGGGGTTTGGTTATCTTTGATTGCTAATTCTAGTTTTTCCAATTGGTTGATTGTTTGGTTTTGTTTACAGTTTGTGTTTGTTTGTACTTTATTAAACAGTGTTTGGAAATGACTTTCCCATATTTCTCCATTTTGGATTGCCAATTCTTCATGATCAGTTTTTTTCAGATTGTTCCAGTTATTCCAAAATTGGTTTGTGTTGACTGACTTCTCAATTATTGTGAGTTGGTTTTGGGTGTATTGTGCTTTTTTGGTTCTGAGTGTATGTTTGTATTGTTTTAGTGTTGCACAGTAAAGAAGACGGATCTCTGTATTATTTGGATCTCTGTGTTTCTGATTTGAAAGTGTTCTCATTTGTTTGCAAATAGTTTGGCAGTCCTGATCAAACCAATTTTTGTCATTTTTGGGTATTAGATTTTTTCCAGATTTTGTTTTCAGTTTGGATTGTTTTGCTGATTTTTCAAATATGTAATTTAAATCTTTGACCGCAAGATTGACACCTTCATTGGTGTGAGCATAGATGTTATTTAGAAAGTTATCTATCAGTGCTTGTATTTTTTGGCTGCTGAGTGCTTTCTGATATTCTTCACCGCTGTTTTCAGCCCATCTGTATGGTTTTCTGATGTTGTACAGTTTAATGGGCTTTGTGTTAATGTTATTTTCAGTCTTTTTGAGATACACAGTGATTTGACTGTGATCGGACAGAGGGCTTAGTTCTCTAACAGTGAATGATCTGAGAGATGAAGGATCTATGTCTGTTATCATATAGTCAACTGTGCTATTCCCAAGAGGTGAGCAAAATGTGAATCTCCCTAAAGTGTCTCCTCGTAACCTACCGTTGATGATATACAGACCCAGGCTACGACAGAGCTGCAGGAGGTCTTTCCCATTCTTATTCACTATATGATCATGGTTCTTTCTGTGGATATGGGAGAATGTGTTATCAATAACAGTCAGTTTGTTGTTGATGTATTTGCTCCCTTGTGTGTCAGTGAAGTCCGGCTGTAGTCCTGTTCTTGCGTTCAGGTCTCCACAGATGAGCACATTTCCCTGGGCCTGGAAGTGGCTTGTCTCTTCCTCTAATATGGAGAACGTGTCTTCTCTGTAGTAGGGGGACTCTGATGGTGGGATGTATATGGCACACAGGTATATATCTTTTCTGGATGGGAGCAGTTCCTTGTGGATTTTCAGCCAGGTGTAGTATTTGCATTGTTTCACTGTGTTGATGTTTTTGTGGAATTTTGATTTGTACCAGATTATTTGTCCTCCTGAGTCTCTTCCCTGTCGGACTGTGTTGAGTTTTTGTGATGGTAGGATGATTTCTCTGTAGTTGGGTGGGCAGTGGGTGACGGTGTCTGCCCTGCTCCATGTCTCCTGTAGAATTATAATATCCATATCTTTGATGCTCTTCTGGAATTCAGTGTTTGAGCTCTTTAGCCCAAAGGCTGCTGAATTCAATCCTTGAATATTCCACATTGATATTGACAGAGTCATTTTAAGAGTTCACGGTATAGAGTTCTTGTTTTCAAAAATAGAGGTAATCCTTTTCTAATGTAATATAGTGTTTTGGAAAATAAAAGTTTTTTTTTTTTTTCATTGTTAGGCAGGTGTGTGCATGCTGTGTGGCCTTTCATGCTGTCAGCTGGGTACTGATGTAGGTCAGCAGCTGTCTGATCTCACTCATCTCCAGTGTTTTTTCCTGTCGTTTCAGGGCCTGAGCGTAGCTCCTGGAGTGTGGGAGTGGTGCTGGGTTTGGTGTGTTGTCACCTGAGGCAGCATGAGCGTGTGGAAGGCTGGTTGCTGCTGCTGATGTTGGGCTGTTCCTCATGTTGCTTCTCTGCCTGGAGGGATGTTTTTGTGGTTTTGGGTGTCTTGGGTGGTGATCTGGTGCAAACTGGGGTTTCTGCTGATGGGCTAGTGTAGATCTGTGGTGGTGTAGTGCTGGTGCATGGGGTATCCTGATGTGGATTTTAGCATGTTGTGGGGATCCCTGGTATTGTGCAGCCAGTGGTGGTCGTTCTCTGTGATGAGTTTGTAGGTTTATGCTGGGTGTCTGGTTTTGTGTTCTGTAGGTTGGCAGCTGTGTTGTTTTCAGGGGTGTGAAGGTGTTTTGTCTGCCCCACGCTGTGTCTTTCAGTGTTTTTGCAAACACATTGACTTTGTCCTTCTTTATGTGTACATGGTCATACAGGTCCCTGATTGTGATGGAGGGGTGATGAGCCAGGTGCACATTGGGCAGGCGAGCACATCCTTTGGAGATGTCAGCGTTGACTCTCTGGATGGATGTCTCTGCGGGGTAGGAGGGTAGAGATGGTGATCTTTGTGTTGGGGTAGATTTCTGTAGCCTTCTCTGCTACTCTGCAGATCAGCTGCCCAACTCTCTCCTGTTCCCTTCTCAAGTCGTTGGTGCCTGTGTGTATGATGATATGTGAGGGTGTGCCAAAGGTGGAGTCAGAAAGTATTCTGAGGGCATCCCCTGTTTTTGGGCACCAGAGTTTTGTTGTTTTAAGGCCTGGAAAAAGTCTTTCTCCTTGTAGGAACTTCCCATTGGAGTCCATGAGGATGGCAATGTCAGCCTCTGTTTTCACTGGCTGTTTCTCAGCTGGGGTTGTAGCTGTCATGTTTTTCTGAAGGATCTCTGGTTTTTTGGAGGCTGCGGGTGTTCCTGCTTCTCTTTGGCTGTTGCTGGGCTGTGATGGTTTGGTGGGTGCCGGAGATGTGCTGCTGGACTTTGGATGTGTAGGTGTTGGTGTGGGGGAGGGAGGGGGGACTTTGGGGGCATTCACAGGGGTAGTGAGACACCTCATCTGTGTTGTTAGGTTCTCCATCTGTTTGTCCCTTTGTTGAAGCTCTTTTTTGAAGCATGCAAGCTCCCTCCCCATGTAGTCTTTCATTTCTGAAAGTTCCTTCCCCATGATTTGTTGAAGTTCTTTGAGGTCTTTTTTGAGTGTTTCCCTGTCCTGATACAGAGTGTCCATTTCTCTTTTAAGTTCTTGGATGGACATTTTCAGCTGGTTTCTTATCTGATCCAGCTGTTCTCTAAGTTGTTCAGTGTCTTTAGTGGACAGGATGTGGACTTGCTCACTCAGTTCCACTATTTCCACTTCTAGCAGTGCTAAGCTGTGCTGTAGCTGGACAACTGTGTTGTGTAGTCCTGTGCTTTGGGGAAGACTGATGTTCTCTGTGGTTTCTGGAGGGGTCCTGTTCTCTGTGTTGTCGTGGGTTGAAGACTCATTTTGGTCAGTGTCTTCTGGTGTGTCTGTATGGGTTTGCTTGCAGGGGTTTGCTTCATCTCTTTCCACCATATCTTTTAAGCAGTGGAAGGTCTGTTCAAAGTTTGTGAGGGAAGCACTGTTTCCCTGTATCATTACCGTTCCATTTTGATAAAAGTTTATTGTCAGGTGTCTGTTCTCTGGGTCTTTTTCTGCGTCTTCATAAATGCACAGTTGTCTGCCTTTACAGATTCCATGTTTGGTGTGATACTGGAACAGTGTGCAGGAGGCGGTGTGCCATGCAGTTGGGTGTTCTGTGTAGAAGAGCAGATTTGTGGTGATGGTTTTGCCCCTGCTGTTTAAAGTATCTTTAAACAGTGTTTCTGGGTTTTCCTTCTGAGTTTTGAGCTTGTGTTGTTGTCTGCTCTTCTCAGACTTGATGTCTGGGGGGTAGGAAAAGGTGTGAGCTCCAGTCCCCATTGCTGGTGTTGCCATGGTAATGCCGTTTACAGGTCTTTGATATTGATTGTAATGGCTCAGTTAATCCAATCAGAAGGTGTGAATGACAATGGACCTCTTTTGTTATTTTAAATTGCTATACTGTTCTATAGCTGTAGTATGCCAGGAGACAGTTGGTCAAGTTTGTTTACAAAGTTTATAAAAGAGTTTATAAAAGGTTTCCCTTTTTAGTCGAATTTATCTTGAATTTATCTTGACACATTGCTTTTAAAGTTATTGTAGTTGGAATACAGCTCTTGTTGTCTTACCTCCATCAAATGGAAAGTTGGGGGTCCGTTGGTTTTGTTTGTCCTTTTGCAATTTTTGGTCCTTGTTGTTTGTAGATGGAAAGGTTATTATTAAAAAAAAAAAAAAAAAAGAGAAAAGTTTTTGTGGTTAAATCCTTTTTTAGGATGGAATAATCCTTTTTGTTAAATCCGTGAAGTTTGTAAGTGGTTCTTCTCCAGCAGTTTTTGTGTTTGTTCCCTTCTGAAGCCTTGTTGTAGGGTCCACTCCAGTGTCCTTTTGTTTAGGTTCCACAAATTTTTCTTGTTTTCAAGAGATTTTCTCCTAATTTCTTGTAAAAATAAATATTAAAGTAATTTTTTTATAGTGAACTTGTGCTCACCGTCCCATTTTAGTTAATTTTGTGTTTTTATCTTTGGTTTACCTCATATTAGAAGCAAGAAACTCTAGAAAGACTAGGAGCTCATGTTATGCATGACCTCTCTCTCTCTCTCACCTCTCTCTCCATACATACTCTCTCCATACATATTTATCTGTATGGAGTCTAATGAAGTAGGTGTTGTGTAATTAGTTGAAGTGATTCTAGAAAAAGTGACCTTAAGAGCCAGTGATTCTGTGATAATCAGTTAATATAAAAATGACTTTCTAAACATTTTTGTACACATACGTTTTTCTTCTATCTCATCTCTCTCTCCTCCTCTCTACAGGTATCAACTTGGACACAATAGCACAGTTAGTTTGCTTTGAATGACTCTCACCTCTGGGCTGAACACAGCGTACTGTAAGTACAGGTTTCGCTCTATTTCTCCTCGCGTTATCCACTCTCTCTCCTCCTCTCTACAGGTATCAACTTGGACACAAAACACAGTTACTCTGCTTTGGATGGCTCTCACCTCTGGGCTGGACACAGCGTACCGTGCTATCTCCGGAGATCTGAAGCACGCTCACAACATATACTGTACTGAACTAGGCTAGAACCAGCAGTCTCCTTGTCCTCCCGCGACGAAGTGCGTGAAGGCGGGGGTTTATCTGACAGGACACACGGCAATACACAGCAGCCCACAGCAATATACAGCACCACGTCAAAATTATAGGTTTTCACAGCACGAAGACTCACCCACCACACTCAGTGTACGAAAAGGACACCCGTCTTCCTTCACTTCGCTTGGTTCGGATCTGGCGATGGAATATGCGGCCTAGCTAGTGATGTCGTCGTTGTGACTACTTCAATAAGTATTCCTTCGGCTCTCCCACCACGCTATATTAGGGGTAGGGCCGCCCTCCTCCTCCTGGAGAGATCTACACAACGCCAGGTCAATATACCGGGCACTTTCGACTGGCTCTTAGTACTCACATCAATGCCGCTTCCAATCCCCTTTTTCACGTCGTCTCAGTTCGCCGTATAATCCGTTCACTTCTCAACCTTTAAGGCTAATAATATACAAAAGATAAAGGAATCATGCAATCAGGGTGTTTAAAAAAAAAAGTCACCTTTCAGTTCACCAACAACTCCACGCGATGTCTTCACAATCATACAATTCCAGCCTGAGAGAGAGAGAGAGAGAGAGAGAGAGAGAGAGAGAGAGAGAGAGAGAGAGAGAGAGAGAGAGAGAGAGAGAGAGAGAGAGAGAGAGAGAGAGAGAGAGAGAGAGAGAGAGAGAGAGAGAGAGAGAGAGAGAGAGAGCCACCAGCAGCGCACCAAGACGGGCACAACACAGTGCTTCACACACACCAGAAAGAGCTCACAGACTGTGAAATAACTTGGCCTTAAGTACTGCCTTGTCCAGCGTATCCTCCAATCACCAACCGCTGTCCCTAACTAGGCACAGGTGCATCGAATTCCCTGATTTTCCCTCTTACGGCGCTACCGGAAGTTCCGGTGTTTTTCCGGTCCGGGCGGAAACACTTCCGGGCGGAACCAAACTTCCCGAATTTTGGTTCCGCCCCTAAAGATCGTCACCTTGTGACAATAGCACATTGCTAGCTAGCAAGATGTCGCAGAGCTCCTTTCTTATTTTTTTTTTAGCAAAAAACCTTGGCTTGATGGACAGCCGGACACAAGGCCTTAACGTTACACCTGATGAGGATGTTTCTCCCTCCCTGGGCCCAACATCAACAGACAGTGTTGCCAGATTGGAAATGTCCAAGTTTCGTACCAGAAGTTCAAAATTATCGTATTTGGAAGAAAATTATTACATTTAACAATTAACTACATTTTGACACGACCTGCAAATTACCAGGAGTATGGTTGGACGGAAGCAGTGCGACAAAAATACTATCCCATAATTTTGCACGGTAATCTGACAATAAATGTGGCACACCCAGATTTTCATACGCACACCCAGAGTCTCTATTCTGGCTACGCTACTGTCTCAGAGCCACCCAAAAGAACCCAAAAGCAAACCATAATCAGACCACCTTCTTTGTTGTTCGATTTCCTCGTGATTTGCGAAAGCAATGAGGTCCCGGTACGGTTTGTATTGACCAACATAAAAGTACTGCTTGAGGTTGAACTAAGCAGTTTAGTACTTGTATATTTTTATATAAGTTATATTTTAGGGGTGTGCGCTATACCGGTATGAAAGTGACTACTGGTATTATGTCGTGCCCTGATATGTGATATCGTGGATACTGTTATATATTCATGAATTTAAGTTTTGTATTTATATAGTTTTGTTCAATTTGGTACGCTTTGCACATTTTACTACAACTGATGATAAAGAGTCGAGGCTGAACGGTTTTCATCCTCTGTGTGCAACACCGTACTACACAGGAATTAGTAATCAAACACAAAGTGCATCATAACAGACCAAACTAATAGAGCAAAAATCACTGCTCCAGTGGTTCCCAAACTGAGGGATTGTGTACAGTCATGAGATTATTCTTCAAAAGAAACCTCTGCAGGGTGACAAAGACTACACTGCATAACTGTCTCGCTTTTCATGGGGCCACTTGCCTGATATGTAAATAATTGAATACAAAATATTAATGACATATTTTAATGACCTCAACATGATTGGCAGTACACTCTTGAGTGCTCTGTTATCAGTTGTAGAAGTTGTGCTTGTATCAATAACAGAAAACTAGATGTGCGATTGATGAATCAGTTATATTGAGTTAAATAACTCTGACACAAAGGACCATTATATACCATTATATAGAAATATTTAACTGTTAAATATTAACTGTGTTCAACATTGATAATAATCAGAAATGTTTCTTGAGCAGTAAATCATCATATTAGAATGATTTCTGAAGATCATGTGTCACTGAAGTAATGATGAAAATACAGTTGCACATCACAGAAATACAGAAGTCTATGTGTTAAAACAATCACATAGATTATTTAAACTGACAATATTTCACAATATTATAGTGTTTACTGTATTGTTAACAAATAGATGTAGCCTTGGTAAGCATATAATCAACAATTCCCTGACAACTACACAATGGCCAAAAACAATGGCACAATGAAAAAAGACTTTTCAAGTCTGTGTCCAATCCCTTACTTTTTCTAGTTATATAAGGTTAAAATATTTTCGTTGTTATTTATTTTTCTTATATCGCAATATAATATCGATATCGCCTGGACAGTGAATTTTAGCTCATCACCCACCCCTAATATATTTATTATTATACATTGATGTTATTTAAGACGTTCAAATGTTACATTTTCAAAAATAAATAAACAAACAAATAAATAAATCAACTGTTAACTAGAACAATACAAAATAATTCTATTGTCAATTATGTTATCTACGGCTAACTGTGCATTTAATTATTTAGTGCATTTTTTGCTCAGTATTCTTGTCATGACAACCACCCGATGCACCGGGAAGATCTAGAATTTTGCCCGCTGTAAATCAGACACAGAGATAAAGTAGTGTGGCAAGATCACATATTTGAATGCAAGAATTATTGATTTGAATTAATTCTCAAGAGATTGATAGAGAGAGAGATAGAGAGATGAAATTTGCGTGTGTGAATTGCATCTGTGCGTCTCATTCTGCAAAGGCGAAGCTGAAATTTCGTTACTTCAAAACATCAATTTTACCCCCTAGCTGCTGAGAAATATAATGTAGCACTGCTACGGTGGCTGAGAGAGCTCAACGCGCTGCAATTTAAAAAAACACATGCAAATAAAAAAAAAAAACAGCAAATTAAAAAAAAAACATCTTCATCAATTTGACAACACAAGTGTTGCAAATCATCACAACACATGCATATAACGAAACGCACTTCAAAATCTCACAACACAGGCATATAACGAAACGCACTGCAAATCCATCACAGCACATGCATATAACGAAACACGCTGCAAATCATCACAACACATGCATATAACGAAACGCACTGCAAATCCATCACAGCACATGCATATAATGAAACGCGCTGCAAATCATCACAACACATGCATATAACGAAACGAGCTGCAAATCATCACAACACATGCATATAATGAAACGTGCTGCAAATCATCACAACACATGCATATAACGAAACGCACTTCAAAATCTCACAACACAGGCATATAACGAAACGCGCTGCAAATCATCACAACACATGCATATAACGAAACGCACTGCAAATCCATCACAGCACATGCATATAACGAAACGCGCTGCAAATCATCACAACACATGCATATAACGAAACGAGCTGCAAATCATCACAACACATGCATATAACGAAACTCGCTGCAAATCATCACAACACACGCATACAGCAAAACACGCTGCAAATCCTTCACAACACATGCATATAACGAAACGAGCTGCAAATCATCACAACACATGCATATAACAAAACGTGCTGCAAATCATCACAACACATGCATATAACGAAACGCACTGCAAAATCTCACAACACAGGCATATAATGAAACGTGCTGCAAATCCTTCACAACACATGCAAATTAAGAAACGCTGCAAATCCTGCTGCAAATAGCACTGACCACAATTGAAAATGGAAATGTTTCAAGGAGACCCCAAAAAATTTCGGCCCTGGCTGGGATTTGCCTATCGTGCAGTGGCTACTTGTCAGTGGAGTTGTTGGTGAACTGAAAGGTGACTTTTTTTTTAAACACCCTGATTGCATGATTCCTTTATCTTTTGTATATTATTAGCCTAAATAAGCTGAATAATTACATGATTTTAACTTTAATATTCTCAGCTAAATATAATTTCAAGGTTAATGAAAATAAATTTGCAATGCTTCATTAATTGTTTCTTAATGTGCATGTGCTGTGAGGATTTGCAGCCGTTATATGCATGTGTTGTGATGATTTGCAGCGCGTTTCGTTATATGCATGTGTTGTGATGATTTGCAGCATGTTTCGTTATATGCATGTGTTGTGAGGATTTGCAGCATGTTTCGTTATATGCATGTGTTGTGATGATTTGCAGCACGTTTTGTTATATGCATGTGTTGAGAGGATTTGCAGCGCGTTTCGTTATATGCATGTGTTGTGAGGATTTGCAGCGCGTTTTGTTATATGCATGTGTTGAGAGGATTTGCAGCGCGTTTCGTTATATGCATGTGTTGTGAGGATTTGCAGCACGTTTCGTTATATGCATGTGTTGTGAGGATTTGCAGCGCCTTTCATTATATGAATGTGTTGTGAAGATTTGCAGCGCGTTTCGTTATATGCATGTGTTGTGAGGATTTGCAGCGTGTTTCGTTATATGCATGTGTTGTGATGATTTGCAGCCGTTATATGCATGTGTTGTGATGATTTGCAGCGTGTTTCGTTATATGCATGTGTTGTGATGATTTGCAGCCGTTATATGCATGTGTTGTGATGATTTGCAGCGCGTTTCGTTATATGCATGTGTTGTGATGATTTGCAGCATGTTTCGTTATATGCATGTGTTGTGATGATTTGCAGCACGTTTTGTTATATGCATGTGTTGTGATGATTTGCAGCATGTTTCGTTATATGCATGTGTTGAGAGGATTTGCAGCGCGTTTCGTTAAATGCATGTGTTGTGAGGATTTGCAGCGCGTTTCGTTAAATGCATGTGTTGTGAGGATTTGCAGCGCGTTTCGTTATATGCATGTGTTGTGAGGATTTGCAGCACGTTTCGTTATATGCATGTGTTGTGAGGATTTGCAGCGCCTTTCATTATATGAATGTGTTGTGAAGATTTGCAGCGCGTTTCGTTATATGCATGTGTTGTGAGGATTTGCAGCCGTTATATGCATGTGTTGTGATGATTTGCAGCACGTTTTGTTATATGCATGTGTTGAGAGGATTTGCAGCGCGTTTCGTTATATGCATGTGTTGTGAGGATTTGCAGCGCGTTTTGTTATATGCATGTGTTGAGAGGATTTGCAGCGCGTTTCGTTATATGCATGTGTTGTGAGGATTTGCAGCACGTTTCGTTATATGCATGTGTTGTGAGGATTTGCAGCACGTTTCGTTATATGCATGTGTTGTGATGATTTGCAGCATGTTTCGTTATATGCATGTGTTGTGATGATTTGCAGCACGTTTTGTTATATGCTGTTTTATAACAAAGTTTGGGAGGAACAGTCGCAGTTCATTAACCTGATTAACACAAGTGGAGACCAATCAGTAATCAACTCATGACAAGGTATAAATAACAGCAGAACCTATCTCTGTTCATTGACAGTTTCAGCATCCCGGTTCGCGCTGTCTGTCATCTTATCACAGACGAAATCTTCCTTCCAACAAGGAGACCCATACCGGTGATTTTTCAGATATGCTACTTTGCTGACCATGATCATTAAACACGGCCGTTGAGCACCATCAAACGTCATCGCGACAGCTGCTCTTCGTGCCAAGCCACACGTCGTGGCCAAAAGACCGTGCAAAGTTCAAGCTTGCTTCGCTTGACACCACAATTGATCCGATCAAGACCGGGCTCTCTTTGAGCGCTGGAATCGCAGCACCAGCAGGCATTCAACCAGCCCGCTCCTCAGTTCTTACCGCAGCAAGCCTCTTTCACTTCCCGCAGCGGCTCAGCCTTTCACCGCGGCTTTTTCCGGCCGAGGCGAAGTTTGAGGCCGCCTCCTGCGTCATAAATCAATACATTTTCAGATGAAGACGGTAAATACAGGTTTGCGGCCAGAAGTAGTGCGAGAGCCGCGTGGAGTTCCGATCACATATGTATGTGGAAATTCAGATCCAAATTGAGCCTCGGATGCGTTCAAATATTTAAACTTCTGGACCAGGCCGTGTGCAAACGCCCGACGGGATGTGATCTTTCGGTGCGAGGTCAGAATTACCTATATTTTGTTAACCTTGACATTATTCTTCAACATCATTTATGTAAAATGGTGGTTCATAATAATTATGGCAGAAATAATTATTAAACCATTATTTACGTGATTAGCCCCATAAAACCTGCTGTTTTTATTTAGGGGGTAATCTGATTTGTGACGATGTATTCATACATTATACATTATATTCATTCAAATTATTAACTTTACCATGGTGAACATGTCAAGGTAACCGTTAGGGCTACTGCACGACCAGTTTGAAAGTTAAGCACGCCTGCCGCGAGAGGGAGAAATGCGACAATCGTGTACAAATGTCGCGTGCTGTGGAAAGGAGGCTTAAAGTTTGTTAAATCAGGCCATGAGGTAGTCATCATCCACACTGAAATGTCCAAAGATATCATCTGCCTTACCGTGCATGTTTAAACCTCACTGAGGTTTTACAGACAAGTTTCATGCAATTATTCTGGCAGGACCAATTTTCTTGGGGACATATTTCACCATCTACTGGCGTGATCATTATACCCTCGTTTTGCCGCAGGACAGCAGTGTGAGTAAATTCTGAGTTTTCTAAGGACCGTAATATGAAAGCATGCAAGTAAATATCGTTAGAACTGCTTGTAAGTGAATAGCACATAACTGCAATTAACGTTATTGCCATAATCATGTCTATGGTATGTTTTACAGACATAATGATTTTCATTGCATAATGATTCCCATAGTTTTCAGAAGCCTCTGTTTCCACAGTCTATACTACAACGTGAAACCAGTGTTCCAGATTTATCCATTAGTGCTAGTGATGTGTCGTTCGTAAACGAATCGTTCTTTTTGAACGAATCTTTTAGGTGAACGAATCTTTTAGGCGAACAAATCGTTCATGTTATCCACGGACTCATATTTCTCGTTCAGTAAAGTTCCTCCCTTCATAGCAGCGCGGCGCTTTAAGCAGCGCATGCGCAGCTCAGTGAACCGGGTAACAACCGTTTCATCCTGTCAAAGAATTACTCAACATCGAGCCGATAGCCTTCGAGTATGAGATGTGACAGAGTATGTGATTTGTTGAATGTAGTAACGAATACGCCCTTCAATGAACGAGTTTCATATGAGTCTGAACTAGATCTAGAGATCTTATCGTTCGTGAGTGAAATGACTGAACTGGCACACGTCATTCGTGAACGAACTGAATGAACGGATACATGTCGTTTGTGAATTAAATGAACTGGCACATAGCTTATCTTGTTCGCGAACAAAATGAATTAGAGTAAACTGGGTTAATCTGCTATTTTAGCATGTCAATCTCGAAAATGCAAAGCGCAGTTATAGGTACAGTACTGTGCACATACGCTCGTTTTGATATTTAGCAACTCCACGTTTAATCCATAGACCGTAAAAGAAAGGTTAATCCCCGATTTATGGATGTGAGTATATAATATACAAACTGTCTGACCAAACAATTAAAATGCTAAATAGGCAAGAAACCCTGTGCTTTGTTCATCTGAACAACTCAATTAGACTTCATATATTGAACGCGATTATACACACATTTTAATAAAGCCAGATCAGTTTTTGTAACAAGTGAATGCGTTCGTTGACGTAAGACATAACACATAATACATTCTTTTGCCACCTGCTGGCATATTCTGTGTAAAACGAAGAAATTATCTACGAACTAATCATTTTGTTGAATGAACCAAAAATGAACGAATCTCTAGAAAGAATCATAATTTCCACCACTAATTAGTGCTGCAACGACGCGTCGACATCATCGCTTACGTCGAGAGAAAAAAAAAAAAAAAATACGTCGACGCGCGTGCAATGCGTGGACGCGTCACACTGTTTACATCTCGCATAATGGCATACAGTGAATGAAGAAGTTGCATTCTATCACAAACCGAGACCACTGTTATTAAAAGTATGAGAATACTTTAAACAGAGGACAAATAAAACGTCTCTTTGTTCCCTTTGCAAAACCGATATGGTGTACCACGGCAGCACAACTGCGATGAGCGAGCGCTCTCGGGTGTCTCCATGCAATTTAAATGGTTACCCCGTGATCTGGTGACCAACTTCCTGGTTCAGGTCTGATATTCTTGCGCTGCGGCATTCTGAAAAGTTGAGATGTTTTCAACTCTATGCGGAGCGGACGCGCCTGAGAAGGAAGAAAAAAAAAAAAAAAAAAAAAAAAAAAAACTTCCTCCACATTGGTTGAAAATGAACAAAGGTTGAAAATGTTACTAACCTGCCTACTCTTCCCACAGTCAAGGAGGGGGAACTCAGGGCCCAGTGGTTAGAGAGTGGACTCCTAACCCTAGGGTTGTGGGTTCGAGTCACGGCCCGGCCATGCCATGACTGAGGTGTCCTTGAGCAGGGCACCGAACCCCCAGCTGCACCCTGGGCACCGCAGCATAAATGGTTGCCCACTGCTCCGGGTGTGCGTTCACGGTGTGTGCGCGTTCACTGCCGCGTGTGCACTTGGATGGGTTAAATGCAGAGCTGCTTCCACAGGAGCCTTTTCCATATCTCCCCATTGCCGCAGCAGTGCCTGCTCCCGCAGGAGCCTTTTCCGTATCTCCTCACTGCCGCAGCAGTGTCTGCTCCCGCAGGAGCCCCTTTCGTATCTCCTCACTGCCGCAGCAGTGTCTGCTCCCGCAGGAGCCCCTTTCGTATCTCCTCACTGCCGCAGCAGTGTCTGCTCCCGCAGGAGCCCCTTTCATATCTCCTCACTGCCGCAGCAGTGTCTGCTCCCGCAGGAGCCTTTTCTGTACCTCCCCCAGATACACAAAAAAAAAAAAAAAAAAAAAAAAAAAAAAAAAAAAAAAGTCATCATGTTAAGCCATTTCACTGAAATAAGCTGTTCAGTTTTCACAATAAGCGACGTGAATTTCAACAAGGGTTTATGATCAGCTTTGATGCCCCACATTCCCAGTCGCATTAGCCTCTGCACAATACGCCGTTTTCAAACATAATAAAAAAAAAAAATTTAATTTAAAAGTCTCTCAGCAGACGCAGTAAATATTTATCCGTTTCCACTGCCCGTCCAGCGAGCACCAGTCTCTCAGCGGACGCAGTAAATATTTATCCGTTTCCACTGTCCGTCCAGCGAGCACCAGTCTCTCAGCGGACGCAGTAAATATTTATCCGTTTCCACTGTCCGTCCAGCGAGCACCAGTCTCTCAGCGGACGCAGTAAATATAATTTGTTTCCACTGCCCGTCCAGCGAGCACGAGTCTCTCAGCGGACGCAGTAAATATTTATTTGTTTCCACTGCCCGTCCAGCGAGCACCAGTCTCTCAGCGGACGCAG
Source organism: Carassius auratus (assembly GCF_003368295.1). Taxonomy (NCBI): domain Eukaryota; kingdom Metazoa; phylum Chordata; class Actinopteri; order Cypriniformes; family Cyprinidae; genus Carassius; species Carassius auratus. The sequence continues at coordinate 78,508 of NW_020524242.1, forward strand.
TAAATATTTATTCGTTTCCACTGCCCGTCCAGCGAGCACCAGTCTCTCAACGGACGCAGTAAATATTTATTTGTTTCCACTGCCCGTCCAGCGAGCACGAGTCTCTCAGCGGACGCAGTAAATATTTATTCGTTTCCACTGTCCGTCCAGCGAGCACCAGTCTCTCAGCGGACGCAGTAAATATTTATTCGTTTCCACTGCCCGTCCAGCGAGCACCAGTCTCTCAGCGGACGCAGTAAATATTTATTCGTTTCCACTGTCCGTCCAGCAAACACCAGTCTCTCAGCGGACGCAGTAAATATTTATTCGTTTCCACTGCCCGTCCAGCGAGCACCAGTCTCTCAACGGACGCAGTAAATATTTATTCGTTTCCACTGCCCGTCCAGCGAGCACGAGTCTCTCAGCGGACGCAGTAAATATTTATTCGTTTCCACTGTCCGTCCAGCGAGCACCAGTCTCTCAGCGGACGCAGTAAATATTTATTCGTTTCCACTGCCCGTCCAGCGAGCACCAGTCTCTCAGCGGACGCAGTAAATATTTATTCGTTTCCACTGTCCGTCCAGCGAGCACCAGTCTCTCAGCGGACGCAGTAAATATTTATTTGTTTCCACTGCCCGTCCAGCGAGCACGAGTCTCTCAGCGGACGCAGTAAATATTTATTTGTTTCCACTGCCCGTCCAGCGAGCACGAGTCTCTCAGCGGACGCAGTAAATATTTATTCGTTTCCACTGCCCGTCCAGTGAGCACCAGTCTCTCAGCGGACGCAGTAAATATTTATCCGTTTCCACTGTCCGTCCAGCGAGCACGAGTCTCTCAGCGGACGCAGTAAATATTTATTCGTTTCCACTGTCCGTCCAGCGAGCACCAGTCTCTCAGCGGACGCAGTAAATATTTATCCGTTTCCACTGCCCGTCCAGCGAGCACCAGTCTCTCAGCGGACGCAGTAAGTCCATCCAGCGAGCACTAGTCTCTCAGCGGACGCAGTAAATATTTATCCGTTCCACTGTCCGTCCAGCGAGCACTAGTATATTTATCCGTTTCCACTGTCCGTCCAGCGAGCACTAGTCTCTCAGCGGACGCAGTAAATATTCATCCGTTTCCACTTTCCGTCCAGTGAGCATGAGTCTCTCAGCGGACGCAGTAAATATTTATTCGTTTCCACTGTCCGTCCAGCGAGCACGAGTCTCTCAGCGGACGCAGTAAATATTTATTTGTTTCCACTGTCCGTCCAGCGAGCATGAGTCTCTCAGCGGACGCAGTAAATATTTATTCGTTTCCACTGTCCGTCCAGCGAGCACCAGTCTCTCAGCGGACGCAGTAAATATTTATTCATTCCACTGTCCGTCCAGCGAGCCTCAGCCTCCCAGCGGACACAGAAAATACCTATTTGTCTTCTCTATCAGTCCGCGAGCACTAGTCTCACAGCGGACTCAATAACATCTATTTTTCCACTGTTTGTCCAGCGAGCACTAGTCTCGCAGTGGATGCAGAAATAGCCATTGATTTCCCTGTCCGTCCAGCGAGCGCTAGTCTCTCAGCGGATGCAGTAATTATCTAATTCCTTCTACCTGTCCATTGGGCCTCAGTCTCCAAGGGGACACCGTAAATACATATTTTTTCCTCTGCCTGTCCAGCGAGCACTAGTCCCTCAGTGGACGCAGTATGCATCCATCTCTTCCTGTTCTTCGTCCAGCAAGCCCAGTCTTCCAGCGGACCCAGGGACATAATTCGTCTCCCATATGTGTCCAGCGAGCCTCAGTCTCCCAGCGGACGCAGTAATATCTATTGGTTTCCTCTGTCTGTCCAACGAGCACTAGTGTCCCAGCGGACGCGGTAAATACCTATTCATTCCTCTACCCGTCCAGCGAGCCTCAGTCTCCCAGTGGACGCAGTATGCATCCATCTCTTTCTGTTCTTCATCCAGCGAGCCAGTCTTCCAGCGGATGCAGGAATATAATTTGTTTCCTCTATCTGTCCAGCGAGCCTCAGCCTCCCAGCGGATACATTACGCATCTAGTCAATATATCATTACACCTCGCAGGCAGACGGTGGAGCCCGTCTTCCCGACACCGTAACTGCTTCTTCCTCAACTATTAACCAACAGGACCTGCCTGCTCCTCTACTTCTGCCAGAGGCAATGCAAGATCTCCTGGTCAAACGACCATACTTCTAAAAACGTCAGCCCGCCAAATCTCTGCGTTTTGGGGGGTTCGTAGTCTGGCGGCTGTCCTTTTGCTCTCTTGTTTTTGGGGGGAGTACTCTGGGTTCGGGCCACATCCCGAGCTCGGAGCCCTCCACCCGGACAGCACGCCAAATACGCATAAACTTACGGTATTAATATACGTAGATGTGAACTCGTGAAATGCTGTTTTATAACAAAGTTCGGGAGGAACAGTCGCAGTTCATTAACCTGATTAACACAAGTGGAGACCAATCAGTAATCAACTCATGACAAGGTATAAATAACAGCAGAACCTATCTCTGTTCATTGACAGTTTCAGCATCCCTCCTCCACCCCATTTCTCCTCACTTATAGATCCATCTACTCCTACCACAACCGGGGGGAGTACTCTGGGTTCGGGCCACATCCCGAGCTCGGAGCCCTCCACCCGGACAGCACGCCAAATACGCATAAACTTACGGTATTAATATACGTAGATGTGAACTCGTGAAATGCATGTGTTGAGAGGATTTGCAGCGCGTTTCGTTAAATGCATGTGTTGTGAGGATTTGCAGCGCGTTTCGTTAAATGCATGTGTTGTGAGGATTTGCAGCGCGTTTCGTTATATGCATGTGTTGTGAGGATTTGCAGCACGTTTCGTTATATGCATGTGTTGTGAGGATTTGCAGCGCCTTTCATTATATGAATGTGTTGTGAAGATTTGCAGCGCGTTTCGTTATATGCATGTGTTGTGAGGATTTGCAGCCGTTATATGCATGTGTTGTGATGATTTGCAGCACGTTTTGTTATATGCATGTGTTGAGAGGATTTGCAGCGCGTTTCGTTATATGCATGTGTTGTGAGGATTTGCAGCGCGTTTTGTTATATGCATGTGTTGAGAGGATTTGCAGCGCGTTTCGTTATATGCATGTGTTGTGAGGATTTGCAGCGCGTTTCGTTATATGAATGTGTTGTGAAGATTTGCAGCGCGTTTCGTTATATGCATGTGTTGTGAGGATTTGCAGCGCCTTTCATTATATGAATGTGTTGTGAAGATTTGCAGCGCGTTTCGTTATATGCATGTGTTGTGAGGATTTGCAGCGTGTTTCGTTATATGAATGTGTTGTGATGATTTGCAGCGCGTTTCGTTATATGCATGTGTTGTGATGATTTGCAGCGCGTTTCTTAATATGCATGTGTTGTGAAGGATTTGTAGCGCGTTTCGTTATATGCATGTGCTGTGATGATTTGCAACACTTGTGTTGTCAAACTAATGAAGACGTTTTCTTCATTTGATGGTGTTTTTTCAGTTGACATGTGTTTTCTTAAGTTGCAGCGTGTTGAGCTCTCTTGGCCACCGTACAATTCAGTTTCGAAGCTACGATAATAATAAAACTTGCGGGCAGCATTGACAACAAGTGTCCAAGCTGAATAAACTTTATACATAATGTTCATAATTTTAACGGTTGTTTTAATTGTAAGCGTTGATAAAGCTCGGCAAAGGTCTTGACCGGTGACATGGTCAGGGATTGCCAGCTCTTCCTCACCCCCTTCCCTGTCTGCTTCAGCTTCCAAATTTTCCAGTAGGTCAGACTCCAGCATTTCACTGCTGCACAGAAAGCTTGAGTCTGGGTCCTTATGACGTTGTGGTGTGAACAAGAAAGGGTCTGAGATCACTTAAGTGCTGAAGAGGGCCAATAAAAGAACCGGGTTCTCTTCTGAGTCCACTATATTGTGAACAGCAAAAGGACTGAGGTCACTTTTGCTGGTTCCCTTTCTGGTTCACTTTAAGTGAATTAGGTCTGGTTTGTTTAAAATGACCTATATGTGAAAACACCCTTAGTCCGTGGGAAACACTGCAAAGGAATAGAGCAAGCATCAAAAAGCTGAGAAATGTGTAGCTATAAACAGAGAGAAAACAGGTAAAGTAAGGAGAATCAATGTCATCAAAACAGCCCTTGTGAAAAATATTTAACTTTAGCATACTTTTATATTGTGTAGTTATTACACTAATCATACACCTTAAAGGAATTTACCTAAGTGTGAATTAAATGCAATGTTTTCAAAAACCCAAATTCATATTATTTGTAATTGCTTTCAAATACACTCACCTAAAGGATTATTAGCAACACCTTACTAATACTGTGTTTGACCCCTTTTTGCCTTCAGAACTGCCTTAATTCTACGTGGCATTGATTCAACAAGGTGCTGAAAGCATTCTTTAGAGATGTTGGCCCATATTGATAGGATCGCATCTTGCAGTTGATGGAGATTTGTGGGATGCACATCCAGGGCACAAGCTCCCACTCCACCACATCCCAAAGATGCTCTATTTTTGTCGCTAGTGAGCCAAGATGGAGTGAAGATGGACATTTCAGAGCTCCTCCAGGTTTATGAACATTTATGTTTTAAAAATGGCAAATAATAACTAAAGGGTACTTAAACTGGATCGATAATAGTTTGGGACTTTAAAGAAGTCGGTCTCTGCCGACATTTCATGTTAAATGGCGGATAAACTTCGCAAATTCAAGTATCACGGTAGCCCGTCAAAGCTAGAGGCTAACACCAGATCCACGAGGCAGCACACTCCAGAAGACAACGCTCCACAATCTACGAGCTCTGATATGAGCGAGGAGATATAAGCTGATATCTTAGCCTCTATACGAGGAGAACTTTCCAAAATTATAAGAGAGGAAATGCGGAGTGCATTGTCTGAAGAGTTTACTACACTTAGGGCCGACATTAATGCTGCGAGGGCCGAAATAGCCAGCAATGCTACCGCTATTCGAGCAGAAATCGCCACCATCGAGACGGACATTGAAGATGTGAAAGGTGGTCTGTCATCATGGTCTGATGAGGTGAATACTCTACAGACTACTGTGACTGAACTTCAGAGTGAGCTGGTCAAACTACGGGACAAGTGTGGGGACATGGAGGGAAGGCTGAGGCGTGGAAATATCCGAATAGTCGGCGTTGAGGAGCAGCCGGACTCTGCCAGCCCTAAAGAGGTTTCTAAAATTATCAAAGAGGCTCTGCGGATAGACCGGGACGTAAAAATCGACCGCTCACACCGAGCGTTCACACCCAAAAAACCGAGAGATACAGAAAGACCCATGCATTATGATGGAGATGCCGCTGACATCCTGAGGAGAGCCAAAGACCAATCCCCGCTGATCTACAATGGTAAAAGAATAGCAATTTTTCCAGATTACACCACCGGTGTGGCCAAGGCACGCGCGGCCTTCACGGATTCACGGAAGGCTCTAAGAGGACGAAGGGATGTGCGTTTTGGACTACTTTACCCTTCAAGATTCAAGATCACGTACAAGGAGGATAGTAAAGAGTTCAGCGACGCCGTTAAGGCTATGGACTACATCAAGAAGACCATCCTCGCTACAACCACTGAAACTGAAACGTAGGTTGTGCCCGAAGCTTAAACGCTGATGTGGTACGAATTGGTCCAGTAAATTTAATTACAGAAATACTAAGTTGTTCAACCACTAACTTTAGAACCGCCTCATCTATACCGTTGGTATCAATACTATTGGTAGATTCTGTGTTTAATTACCAACTTTTATGTATACCTGCAGGAGCCTGAGCTCTTTCACCTTTTTTTTTTTTTTGTTCCTCTTAATACATCTTTCTCCTTTTGACTATTATTATACACAGCCAACTTTCTTCGGCTGTGTTTGTTGCTGCTTATTATAGTGGCTAGGGACTTAAAACCACTTATCTGCACTATGTTATTAACATACACCTTTAATTACTATTTTATCTGTTGCGTTCTGATCCTTTTGATCCCCGGGGATCTAATTACATCTAAAAAAACAACAGAGCATTTGTATTTCAGTCTTCCTAAGTTTAGAAAAAATTTACAACAAAGCATTAGTGTTTTCATTTGATTTAATCATCATGGTTTCCAGCATTCACTTCGCTCAAACGATTGGTGCTATGCTAGTCTCAGGTCTCTGCCTCCAGCACAATTTAATATTACAATACATCTCTTGAATTAGTCATGAGTACATTAACTGTAACAAGTTATAATGTGAAGGGTCTGCATAGTCAAATCAAAAGAAAGAAAGTACTATTGCAACTCAGACAGTTAAAGTGTCACATAGCACTTTTACAGGAAACACATCTATCAGATGCTGAACATCAGAAATTAAACAAGTCTTGGGCCGATAAAGTTTACTTTTCGTCACATTGTTCTGGTAGGAAAAGGGGCGTTGCCATCTTAATACATAGGCAAATTAACTTAACTGAAACATTAGTGCATAACGACAGGGAGGGTAGATTTTTATTGATAAATGGGATAATTGATGGTACAGCAGTATCCTTTATAAATGTATATGCTCCCTTTTTATTCAAATCGATATGCATCCTACTCACGGATAGATTACTTTTTTACTGCTAAAGCCGAACTACATAGAATTGAAGATATCACAATATTGCCCATCACGATCTCTGATCATGCACCTGTTACTCTCCAGTGGGATATAGGCTTGACACCATCTTTCAAGCAATGGAGACTTAATGCCTCTCTTCTTTATGACAAGGATTTCATTACTTTTATTAAAGCTGAGTTTAAGAGTTACTTGGATATTAACAACACTCCTGAAACATCTCCTATCATGTTGTGGGACTGTGCAAAGGCCTATTTAAGAGGCAGTATCATATCCTACGCGACGGCATAAAAAGACAAAAGATAGCTAAACAAAAAGACTTAGAAGATAAAATCAGACACCTCGAACATGAACATAAAAAGGGTAGGGAACCAAGAATTTTTAATGATTTAAATAAGACCTGCAGAGAGCTTCAAGACTTACTATCAGGAAAAATTGAGGGTAACCTTCGTTTTGCCAAAAAGCAATATTATGAAAATGGAAATAGAGCGAGCAGACTTTTGGCCTTTAGACTTAAAAAACAACAGTCATCAAATGTAGTACAAAAGCTAAAATCGGGCAATAAATCCATCCTAAAACCTAAAGAAATAATAGCTGAAGCATTTTCAGAGTTTTATAAGGTTTTATACCAAGACACTGATACCTGTCCTGATGAAACTAGAATAGCAAATTACTTACAAAATATACATGTCTCTGAATTATCTGATACAATAGCTAAACAACTAGATGAGCCAATCCGAGAAGGGGAAATTGAAAACGTTATTTCATCCCTTAAGAATAATAAATGTCCTGGCCCGGATGGTTTCATCAATGAATTCTATAAATGCTTCATGGATATCCTTACTCCACACTTATTAAAAGCATATCGATACGGTTTAGAAACAAAAACAATGGCACCATCCTGGTCTGATGCGACAATAGTTGTATCACATAAAGAAGGTAGGAACCCCACTGATTGTGGGTCATATAGACCATTATCTATGCTCAACGGAGATGTACGCATTCTAACAGGTATCTTAGCCAGGCAATTAAACGTCATAATAACACAAATCATACATCCTGATCAAACCGGGTTTATCACTGGGAGGCATTATGGAAACAAAGGCATTTGAACACGTGTCGTGGAAATACCTTATTCAGACATTAAAGAGGTTCAAATTCGGACCCAAATTTGTAGAATGGATACAGACACTATATTCATCTCCACAAGCGGCTGTTAGAGTCAATGGCTTCAGATCAGCAAGGTTTAAGCTAGAGCACGGTTGTAGGCAAGGGTGTCCCCTGTCACCCCTCTTGTTTGCAATAAGCATTAAGCCATTGGCTCAACTCATCAGGGACAATGATGAAATTAAAGGGACTCTGATTGGCACAGAAGAACATAAAATATAATTATATGCGGATGATGTTTTATTGTATTTGACCTATTCTGTATCATCAATACCAAAGTTAAAGGAAAAGATCTCTGTTTATGGCTATTTTTCTGGCTATAAAATAAATGTTGATAAGACAGAGGCAATGGACGTCAATAGCAATATCCCACTGGAGTTTAAACAACAAAGCAGTTTTAGGTGGTCTAAATAAGGCATTAAATATTTAGGCATTAGTATTCCCCTTTCATTGAACGATTTGTTTCACGCTAACTATGGTAAAACGCTGGATATAATTAAGAAAGACCTGGAGCGGTGGTCAGCATTGCCCCTCTCCTTCCTCGGTCGCATCGAAACCATTCACATGAATCTGCTACCAAGATTATTGTATTTGTTCCAGATGTTGCCAATTGTAGTACCAAAATCCACATTCACTGATTTGGATAAAACAATATCAAAATTCATATGGCAGAGCAAGCGCCCTCGTATAAAATATAAAACACTACAGAGAAGTAAGGGAGAAGGGGGGCTTAATCTTCCAGTTCTAAAATATTATTTCTGGGCAGCACAGTTAAAGCCTTTAATTTCTTGGATCCAAGGAGATTCTCAGACGAGGTGGCTTAGTATTGAACAAACAACGTTTTCTGAACCATTAAATGTATTACCATTTTTAGATATCCCAATAAAAGAACTGTCGTTGTGGACTAGAACCACGCTTAACATTTGGAACAAAGTACGAGTTGCATTTACGTTGCCAAGAGGTTTATCAATGTTAACAAGCATCGGATATATTAAATCCTTCGCTCCCAATTCTTTTGACAAAAGTTACTCAAAATGGGCTGAAGAACAGCGGCTTACTTCCATCTCAAGAAAAGTGATTTCTTTAGATATTTACAGTTACGCTCTTTTTTGACTTCACATAAGGACTGGGGAAAAATACTAAACCCCAAACCAATTGAGAACACCCTGATTCAATTCCATATTAGTAGATATTTCAGGACCCCAGATGTAGTTGCTAAAATAGATCCCAAAGTTCCAAGTTTGTGCTGGAGAAACTGTGGGTCAGCAGTGCCCAATCATACACATATTTTTTGGTCATGTCCTATATTACAAAACTACTGGGATGAGGTGTACAAGGCTATAAACCAGATTTTTCAGGAAGTCATTCCGAAGGATGCAACAGTTGCTTTACTTGGTATTATGCCAGTTAGCGTGCAAGGACGTGCTAAATCATATCCATTAAATATTCTGTTCACAGCAGCCTTGAAATGTATCACAATTAAGTGGATGCAAGTAGACAACGCCTCCCTGTTACAACGCCTGGGTTCAAAAAGTACGGGAACTGTATCAAATGGAAAAGATAACATACTCATTACGACTTCAGAAATCTGTTTTTTGTTTACGATGGAGTCCAGCAGAAGTCTTATTCATGTAAAGGGCCAACAAGTTAGGGTTCTGTTTTTTGGGTCCCGGCTCTACCATCAAAAGTGATTTAAAAAAAAAAAAAAAAATTGGGTTGTATGGTGATGTTGAAACCACAAGGAAATGCAAAATGTAATGCTGAAATATATTATTTTTTCTTTTCAAGACTGTACACTAGTAACATATTTGATTATTATTGCTGATGCATGTAACTGCTCTGTCAAGAATTGATAAAAATGTAAGTAAAAAAAAAAAAAGATGCTCTATTGGGTTGAGATCTGGTGACTTTGGGAAACCATTTTAGTACAGTCTCATTGTCATGTTCAAGAAACCAATTTTGAAATGATTCAAGCTTTGTGACATGGTGCATTATCCTGCTGGAAGTAGCCATCAGATGATGGGTACATGGTAGTGCTGGGCGGTTTGAACAAAAATTTATATCACGTTTTTTTTTTTTTTTTTTTTTTTTATTATGCTGGTTTTCCAGTTTATGACATTTTTTTTCATGCATAATCAGGTGCACAATGCATTTTCTGCTGGTTGATATTCCAAGACATGCTTGTGGCTAAGGTGCTGGAGCAAATTGCTTGTGTTGCCGCCTTTGGAGACTTGCATAAAATGGTTGTTTGGTCGACGTCAGATTTTTGGAATCCAAAAACCCTCCAAACAACAGATCCGGCTCCTCTTTTTGGCACAAGTTCTTCTGTGTCATGTTCTACTAGTTCTGCAGCATCCATCTTCCCTGTAACGCCTGTTTCACACATACTCCGTCTGCAGGGCATATTCAGTCCGCAGCACAAACTCATTGTGCTTTCACACAGGACACGTTTGCAGTCCGCTACTGATCCAAGTCGGTTTAGTCCACAAACACAACATTTGTTCATTGTTTTGATTTCATATCATGTAAAAAAAAAACAAAAAAATTATATATATATATATATATATATTAGGGCTGAAACGATTCCTCGAGTAACTCGATTACAAAAAATGATTGCAAATTCCTCTGCCTCGAAGCCTCTTTTAATTTATTTAAAATCTCACATCAGGTTCTTTTGCAATGATTTTTTTAAATGTGACACAACGTGTTTACGTCACCCACAAAGCGGAAGGAGACACAAGCGCTGCGTCCGAAATCGCATACAGCAAGGAGTCCGCAGTTTTTTTGATTTGAGGGCGCGGGCAAACATAAAGACAACGTTGTGGCGTGTGTCCATTGCAAGATAGAGCTGGCATACCACAACTAGGGCCCTATGATTTCAGCGACTCAGATAATGCAGAGGGAATCGTGGAATCCAGTAATAAAAACGGAATTTACAGTTTAAAGCGGAATGGCACGGAATTTGCCAAATTTGTAATGAATTAATCAAAAGAAGGTCATTGCACTTACATCAAATCACGATATGGACAAATATCTGTAAATATTAAGCCGGAACAGTCTATTTAAATATGAATCCTGCATGTTCTGCGTGTCTGTGTTAATGAATGGAGCAGAAGCGCGACTTCCTTTAACACACACACACTGAAGCGCGTGACGCTTGCGGTGATTTCAGCGTCTGCTGTCTCACTAAATAAGGACGTTAACACATGAAAACACATGAGGAACATCTCCAGAACTGCTCTGACAGTCACTTCATGAGCATTTGACCGTTTGATTTGAGTAAAACTAGTGTCACATCACATACACAGAACTGTAAAGGTACGTCAACCCGTCAAAATAAAAGTCCGGTTAAAGATTATTGTTCAGCAGAATGTACATAGCCTACTACAAAAAAAAAATCTAACATTTTTTTAAGGTTTAATCACACAACATTTCTTCCATGTTTTATTTTTTATAGTAAATCCCCTTTGTTTACCAAAAAGTTGTTAATTTTCAATAATTAAAAGATAAATTAAATGAATGTTTTATGTATTTAATGTTTAATGTGCATCTCAGAAAATTTAAAACCCCAACTGAATGGAACTTAATTCATCTGTCAACTTTATTGTCATTGTTCACAGTACAAGTACAGACAGAGAAACAATGGGTAATAATTAAATGTTTATTTTTGATGTATGCATTGCATTCTATGCATTTAAAAAAAAAGAAACATTTTTTTCTAAAAAAGGAAACTAAGTTGTTCATTTTAAGAGACCCAGGTCTTATTTTCTCTTGCATAATTAATATTGCACTTTAATTAAGCAAAAACACATTTTATCCGATTACTCAATTAATCGCATTGCATTCTATGCATTTAAAAAAAAAGAAACATTTTTTTCTAAAAAAGGAAACTAAGTTGTTCATTTTAAGAGACCCAGGTCTTATTTTCTCTTGCATAATTAATATTGCACTTTAATTAAGCAAAAACACATTTTATCCGATTACTCAATTAATCGATGGAATTTTTGGTAGAATACTCGATTACTAAAATATTCGATAGCTACAGCCCTAATATAACAGAACAGTAACAATCTTTCATAGATATAGACATTAGTTTAAACTCAATAAATATAAACAACGCATTATTCACTATTCATACATTTTACTTCTAGGTTTGTATAATACAGCAGCAAGAGTTCTTACTAGAACCAGGAAGTATGACCATATTAGCCCGGTCCTGTCAACACTGCACTGGCTCCCTATCAAACATCCTATAGATTTTAAAATATTGCTTATTACTTATAAAGGCCTGAATGGTTTAGCACTTCAGTATTTGAATGAGCTCCTTTTACATTATACTCCTCTACGTCCGCTACGTTCTCAAAACTCAGGCAATTTGATAATACCTAGAATATCAAAATCAACTGCGGGCGGCAGATCCTTTTCCTATTTGGCGCCTAAACTCTGGAATAACCTACCTAACATTGTTCGGGAGGCAAACACACTCTTGCAGTTTAAATCTTGATTATAGACCCATCTCTTTAACCTGGCTTACACATAACATACTAATATGCTTTTAATATCCAAATCCGTTAAAGGATTTTTAGGCTGCATTAATTAGGTAAAACGGAACCGGAAACACTTCACATAACACAGTACTTTCTACATCATTAGAAGAATGGCATCTACGCTAATATTTGTCTGTTTCTCTCTTATTCCGAGGTCACCGTGGCCACCAGATCCAGTCTGTGTCCAGATCAGAGGGTCACTGCAGTCACCCGGATCCAGTACGTATCCAGACCAGATGGTGGATCAGCACCTAGAAAGGACCTCTACTGCCCTAAAAGACAGCGGAGACCAGGACAACTAGAGCCCCAGATACAGATCCCCTGTAAAGACCTTGTCTCAGAGGACCACCAGGACAAGACCACAGGAAACAGATGATTCTTCTGCACAATCTGACTTTGCTGCAGCCTGGAATTGAACTACTGGTTTGAATGATGAACTGCCTTTAACTATCATTTTGCATTATTGACACCCTGTTTTCCTAATGAATGTTGTTCAGTTGCTTTGACGCAGTTGCTTTGTTTAAAGCGCTATATAAATAAAGGTGACTTGACTTGACTTAATAAGCTGTTCAAGCAAGCGACAAAACATTTAAACACAATAATTAGCCTACTTTTCTTGTTAAAATATTTAAAATTAAATGCCTTTTGCATTTAAATCTTTATCACAAGCAATCCCACGGGTCTTAATGAACTTTGATTTTCTGCTTCCATAAAAGTGAATATATATATATATTGTTTTCCTTGTTTATCTAAAAGTGCTCTTTTTCTTGTTTTAAACCTAGCCAAAAACCCATGTGTTGCGTGTGAAACAGCTTTAATTAGTATACATTTATTGTGAAATGACTGCATTTCCGTGTCAATCCATGTTCATTTTTCCAGCGAACAATGTGCTTTCACTTTAATTCAGAGCATGCAGCACAGCAAAAATAGACTCGGTATGTAAACGATCGCTACGTAAACAGACGCACTGCTCCTTGAACGCACTGACGGACTGCAACCGCGTGCAGTGTGAACACTGGAATCCATTAACATGGGTGCATTAAAAAAAAAATGCAACGCATACGCACTGCAGACGCACAGCATAACATTAGTTCTGGATGTTGAGTAATTGAATACATCGGTATGGCGGTATATTAAAAACTAATGTCGTAACGAAAATATACACCGGTTTTCGGTATGAACCGGTATACCGCCCAGCACTAGTATTTAAGCAATTTTGAGCGTGGCATGGTTGTTGGTGCCAGACGGGCCAGTCTGAGTATTTTCACAGTCTGCTCAGTTACTGGGATTTTCATGCACAACCATTTCTAGGGTTTACAAAGAATGGTGTGAAAAGGGAAAATCATCCAGTATGCGGCAGTCCAGTGGGCGAAAATGCCTTGTTGATGCTAGAGGTCAGAGGAGAATGGGCCGACTGATTCAAGCTGATAGAAGAGCAACTTTGACTGAAATAACCACTCGTTACAACTGAGGTATGCAGCAAAGCATTTGTGAAGCCACAACACGCACAACCTTGATGCGAATGGGCTACAACAGCAGAAGACCCCACCGGGTACCACTCATCTCCACTACAAATAGGAAAAAGAGGCTACAATTTGCATGAGCTCACCAAAATTGGACAGTTGATCACTGGAAAAATGTTGCCTGGTCTGATGAGTCTCTGATGATTTCTGTTGAGACATTCAGATGGTAGAGTCAGAATTTGGCGTAAACAGAATGAGAACATGGATCCATCATGCATTGTTACCACTGTGCAGGCTGGTGGTGGTGGTGTAATGGTGTGGGGGATGTTTTCTTGGCATACTTTAGGCCCCTTAGTGCCAACTGGCCATCGTTTAAATGCCACGGCCTACCTGAGCATTGTTTCTGTCCATCCCTTTATGACCACCATGTACCCATCCTCTGATGGCTACTTCCAGCAGGATAATGCACCATGTCACAAAGCTCGAATCATTTCAAATTGGTTTCTTGAACATGACAATGAGTTCACTGTACTAAAATAGCCCCCACAGTCAACAGATCTCAACCCAATAGAGCATCTTTGGGATTCTAAGCTTCCTATCACTGTTTATAAGTCCTGTACAATAGGTTTAAATCCATCCAAGGTTAAAAAACATTGTCATTTTGTCAAAATATCATTTTAAAATTACCTCAATTCTCAGAGATCCCCAAACGGTTCGCGCAAAGCTGTTCAAAAGATTCAGTTTCCTTAAACCCCACCTTTCGGTAGCATACTGTGTTCTGATTGGTCAACTGACATAGTCCGCATGTTCCGCACACAACTTCATGGTAAACAATGCGTTAGCATCTTTTTGGGGTGAATTATGTCTTATTCCTCTCATCGCGAAGCAAACAGTAAAATAAAAAACTTGAACAGTCTCGCTGCTTTTTCTTCTGTGTGGGTGTATTCAAGCCGCGCGCTTCAGTTTGAATCTGAATAGTCACATTAGATATAATGAAGGGAGACGTGAAAAATGGACATCGCGTTGTTTCCATATGGATTACTTTATCACAGAATATCTGTTAGCAGCACTTGTTACACTTCATTTTAATGACGTGTTTGTAAATGAAGATCAGTGCAGACAAAGGCTGCAGACAGCACACATACTGATAAGATGCTCGGGAGAAAACAAACACATAACTTCATAATCATACTTCGCGTTGTGATTCGGAGATGCTCGTTGGTCTAAATAAAGTTGGTAATGAACACTCTTTTATGGCCAAACGCTTTGAAAATTCCGCCTTGTACTCACCGAGATTAGAAAAGCAGTCATCAGTGAAATGTTGTGAACACAACAAAAGGGATTTGTTGTACTACTCTGGTATTGTGGTAAAAATGAATTTTAGCCATTGGTACTAATGATCTTCATTCTTTGGCAGTGAAAATAAAACAAACTTGCCTTTACAATTAAAAACACACTGTCTCCTCGACATGATGCTATCACACCAACCAGAGCGTCTGTGTGGGGGGTGGGGCAGGTCAGAGTTCCGTTTCTCCCAAGACGGTAGACGGAGATTATTGTGCAAAGTGTCCTAGTGACGTACATAGAGATGGGCAAAAGATTTGAAATCTATAACGACTCGTTTCAGCGATTCAGAGTCGACTCCTTACTTTAGAAGCCAATAACTTTATAAATCGTGTACTTTTTGGTTTAATTACTTTGCACATTGTTTACACTGATGGAAAGCTACATCATACACTGTAATACAGGTAATTTTTGATTTCCCATCTGAGTGGCTCTTTAAGGCAGTTCTGAAGGCGAAAGGGGGTCAAACACAGTATAAGTATAGTGTTCCTAATAATCCTTTAGGTGAGTGTGTCTGTATATATATAT
The DNA here is from genome assembly GCF_003368295.1 of Carassius auratus. Lineage (NCBI taxonomy): Eukaryota > Metazoa > Chordata > Actinopteri > Cypriniformes > Cyprinidae > Carassius > Carassius auratus. Next base: position 94,121 of record NW_020524242.1, read on the forward strand.
ATATATATATATACATATATATATATATATATATATATATATATATATATATATATATATATATATATATATATATAATATATATATATATACACACACATACTGTACATACACACACACATTTATTACACGGCTTTGTGGAATACTTGATTCTGATTGGTCAGTCGCGACATTCCGAGGTTTGTTATCCCTGGGCAACAACCTGTAAAAGTTAATAACACAGGCTCATCCGGGTAACAGCAGTCGGCGCTGTACACTTGCTTGAACTATTATTTTCTTGGTGGAAGCTTTACGTTTAGTTAATAAAATATTAAAACTCGACTTGGTGTACAATTGTTTAATTATATCATTCTGGTATCACGGACACGCTCATGTTTCATACAAACCCAGCTGCTGCCATTTTGGTACATTTGTTTGGTATGCTGTAATGGATTATAAGAGAACTAACAAACTGGTAGGGTTTTTTTTGTGGTGAAATGTTGGGGAATGCGTGGTTTGACTGCACCGTTTCTCTTAAATATCCGTTTAGTTTGTATTTGCCACTTGCTCGCAACTGCTGTCTTCACAGAAGCTTTGCATTCAAATATTTCAACTTATGTGGCAAGTAGCCATGTAATAAGCGGGATAATGTACATCCAGCCAGTTGTTCTCGCAGAATAAACCCCTTCAGGCTGATCAAGACCCCTCTGCGAACCACTCTGTCGGGGTTTATTCTGCGAGAACAACTGGCTGGATGTACATTATCCCTTATGTATCATCTACAAACATTTGTTCATCTTTAATTACATTATTACATTTACTGTTATATTACATTATGCAGGGCTGCCAACTTTTGAGTTCAGCTTACAGTGAGATTTTTGGGGGCGGGGCTTTTGTTTTGGGGAGGAGTTTATGGATGGGGCGTGAAAAAAAATACAAACACAAAATCCGTGCATTAGCAGAAGTGTGGAGGGCTGATAAGCTGCCCACATTGATACCAGCGTTCTTTTCTTGCCTGTCCCTGACACTTTAGATAACATCCTATAACAGAAAATTCTAATTTATCCATACTGCCACCACCACCAGTCAAATATCTGGGCATGATTGATTAGTTGTGAATGATATTAGAACATCATCAAAAAGTTGATTTATTTCACTAATTCCATTCAAAAAGTGAAACTTGTATATTATATTCATTCATTACATACAGACTGATATATTTCAAACGTTTATTTCTTTTAATTTTGATGTTTATAACTGACAACTAAGGAAAATCCCAGATTCTGTATCTCAGAAGATTAGAATATTGTGAAAAGGTTCAATATTGAAGACACCTGGTGCCACACTCTAATCAGCTAATTAACTCAAAACACCTGCAAAGGCCTTTAAATGGTCTCTCAGTCTAGTTCTGTAGGCTACACAATCATGGGGAAGACTGCTGACCTGACAGTCGTCCAAAAGATGACCATTGACACCTTACACGAGGAGGGCAAGACACAAAAGGTCATTGCAAAAGAGGCTGGCTGTTCACAGAGCTCTGTGTCCAAGCACATTAATAGAGAGGCGAAGGGAAGGAAAAGATGTGATAGAAAAAAGTGTACGAGCAATAGGGATAACTGCACCCCGGAGATGATTGTGAAACAAAACCCATTAAAAAATGTGGGGGAGATTCACAAAGAGTGAACTGCAGCTGGAGTCAGTGCTTCAAGAACCACTACGCACAGACGTATGCAAGACATGGGTTTCAGCTTCGCATTCCTTGTGTCAAACCACTCTTGAACAACAGAAATCACTGCTGCTGAGTGGTCCAAAGTTATGTTCTCTGATGAAAGGGAATTTTGCATTTCCTTTGGATATCAGGGTCCCAGAGTCTGGAGGAAGAGAGGAGAGGCACACAATCAACGTTGCTTGAGGTCCAGTGTAAAGTTTCCACAGTCAGTGATGGTTTGGGGAAAGATACCAGAAAATCTATGGGTTATTGTGAAGAGGAAGATGCGATATGTCAGACCCAAGAATGCAGAAGAGCTGAAGGCCACTATCAGAACAACCTGGGCTCTCATAACACCTGAGCAGTGCCACAGACTGATCGACTCCATGCCACATCGCATTGCTGCAGTCATTCAGGCAAAAGGAGCCCCAACTAAGTATTGAGTGCTGTTCATGCTCATACTTTTCATGTTCATACTTTTCAGTTGGCCAAGATTTCTAAAAATCCTTTCTTTGTATTGTTCTTTAGTAATTTTCTAATTTTCTGAGATACTGAATTTGGGATTTTCCTTAGTTGTCAGTTATAATCATCAAAATTTAAAAATATAAACATTTTAAATACATCAGTCTGTGCGTAATGAATGAATATAATATACAAGTTGTACTTTTTGAATGGAATTAGTTAAATAAATAAACTTTTTGATGATATTCTAGTTATATGACCAGCACCTGTAAATAAAATAATTTTAATATGGGATGTCGTTGACTTGACATTCTGTTGTTAGAAAACAATAATTAACATTTACTACTATGCAGATATTTGTCATCTGGAAATGCTTTTGTAATGTTTTTTAGGATAAAGTTGGGTGCAAAATAAGTAAATGTAAAATAACTGCTCAGTGCTGAAAAACAAACAACTCTGCTAATGCTAACTTTTTTTCCTCACTGCTGCACAAGTCTGCATGACAATATGGGGGTGTGGCGTGAGAGCGTGAGAATTGGGTCAATTGCGTGAGTCTCACGCTGAATGCGTGAGAGTTGGGAGCCTTGCCTTATGTTATATTGCCATATGAATACTTCACAATATATATTTCGTACTCTTGAAAACTAAGATTTTACTGTCCATAAATAACTGTTTATCATGTACTGACCAACACCAAATGTATTGCAGGCAAACTTTTAACCAGGTTGTACTGAAGTTTACTTTATGCATATGCATAATGTACAAATTATATATTATAAACATTTAAAATACATTAACAAATATGCATTTAAACAACCAACTTGAGTTGAAATTAAAATCAATTATTTCAAATGTGATTTAGAGTATTATTCAATACTTCTTTAAAGCAAGACAAAACAATTATTGAAAAAAAATATTTTTAAATAAAACTAACAGATTATTTCAAAGTGCACTTAAGTGTGTTAGGAAACACTTAAGTGTCCTTTAATTTGAATAATAATATATTATCTGTAAGTATATACCAAATATACCAAAAGCGCCCATTCAATACAATTAAAGCTTCTTTTTCAATAAGCACATTTTGTTTTTTAGCAATGCTCTTTTAATATAAGATATTTAACATAACAGGTGTTTCACATATAGAACACAAGACAAAAAATCATAACTGGGTCATTCCAAGTTAAATCAGCAAAACTTCTCCGCTGCCGGTGTAACGGTTTAACTGGTTACCGTGTTATTTGATCTAATAATTTATATATCTAATATTTCAAACAATTGTATAATCAAATAAAATAACAGTCTCTAAAAGAAAATGTACCATGTTTTTACTAAGTTAAATATGAGTTAACAATAGCATTTATAATTAAACCACAGTAGCCACAAATGTACAGTTGTCTGAGACATCATGAAATGTTCTTAACATCATGAACCATAAAATGTAGTCAGTGTTCTGCTATGGTTTATTTTAATAATAGGTAAACACAGGTCACAAGTTAACATGGTCACATTTCCTTGATTCAGCAGCTGCACGATGTGACACCGAGAGTCCTGTCTTGAATCCAGAGATCTGGAGCTGATTCTGTGTAGATCGGTAGCTCGTAGTGATGTGTCGTTCTTGAATGATTCGTTCATTTTGAAGGAATCTCTAATGTGACTCGGGAAGAACGAGACTTCTTGGGGAGTGATTCGTTCGTCGCGCATGCACAACATTCTATAGGTTCTGTTCTGCTAGTAGTAATTCACCTGTCAGTCAATGCAGTCTGAGTCGGAAAGAGAATTGATTAGTTCATAGTTCGGGTCTATCAGGTTTTTTGGCTTGTTCCTTAATCACGTGACAGCCCCATACGCTAAACCAATGCAGTCTGAGCCGGAAAGAGAATTGATTAGTTCATCTCATGAGTCTTCGGGGCGAGTTGTTCCTTAATCACTTGACAGCCAAAATACGGTAAACCAATGCAGTATTGACCCGGAAAGAGAATTGATTAGTTCATAGTTCAGGTCTATCAGGTTTTTGACTAGTTCCTTAATCACGTGACAGACCCATACGCTAAACCAATGCCGTATTGAGCCGTAAAGAGAATTGATTAGTTCATAGTTCAGGTCTATCGGGTTTTTGACTCACTCCTTAATCACGTGACAGACCCATACGCTAAACCAATGCAATCTGAGCCGGAAAGAGAATTGATTAGTTCATAGTTCAGGTCTATCAGGTTTTTGACTCGTTCCTTAATCACGTGACAGACCCATATGCTTAACCAATGCAGTCCGAGCTGGAAAGAGAATTGATTAGTTCATAGTTCAGGTCTATTGGATTTTTGACTCGTTCCTTAATCCGGGTCTTCGGGTTGTTCGTTCTTTTGTCACGTGACGTGACAACATTGGCTAGAGTAATTAGTTAATTTACAACCTTCCTTACAAATGGGTGCATAGTACATATTATTATTTTTTATTATAAATCGAGCATCGCGTTAGTTCAGTCAGGTCATGTTAGTCATGCTTGCATCAGCTGACAGTCAGCTGTTCCTGACGTGTACCAATCCAGTCTTGACACCTATCACCTGCGGTCTATTTAAATTCCCATTATTCAGTGTCTCTCCATTGCATTGCTGCTTGCAATTAACTGATCGCATCACTGCTTGCAAATCAAACTGTTGTAGTTTGTTTCAGAACATCTGAAATCCGCATCTAAGATAAGTGAATGCTTTTTAATCCATATCGCTGTGTATGTTACCTGGTGGTTAACATGGTTTTGCATCGGTTGCAGGAACGAATATTAAGCATATTTGCAGCAGCATTTATACATCTGTGTTCATAAACCTGGAGCAATACGCAGCTAGAGCATGCAATCGCTCTAAGGACACGCCGATTAAGCCATGAGAACAGGGTTAAACGAGACCAGCATTCTCGTGTAAACGTTTCAACGGGGGTTCGCTGTATTTAGCGGCGAAATATCAATGTAACTGGTGTTTATTTCTAAGGTTGATGTCACATTAACTGTGTTTCAGATGCACGCAGCTTCAAAAGCAGGCATTTATCGCTCTATGGCTTCTATACATAGGATTATAAGAACGTGACAAAAATAGCCACGTTTATATGTATTTTATTTCTTTATCCAGATTTAAAGATTCGGTGGACCACATGAGACGTTATCTACTCCGATGTGGTCTTTACACGTGCTTCGATTTTGGGACATAAGTGGCTACGATGACGTAAATTATCAGAGAAAAAAAAAATGGGGTTGCATTAATATGTTTAATAGCTGCTCGCACTTGCTTGGAATTAACAGTCTAATATTGAACCTCTAGTGCTCATTTGTGTGCTCAGTGTGTATGTGATCGTGTTCAGGCCACATGACTAAGGCCGTCTTCTATCGTACTACTGGTGTGGTCGGGGCCATTAAGTGTAAACCCACTTGTTTAGTTGCTTCGCAAAATCTGTAATTTACTATCAGGAATCGTTCCATTTAATGGTGAACCATACAGTTGAGAAACTAGTAATTCTTTGTTGTAATTGGTGCATTATCAGTTCTGTCATCTCACATTTCCCCACCCATCATCTACTGAGTGCGCGTGTCCGCTGCAGAGAGAGAACTCCGCTCAAATGCCATCGGAAGCACCGGGACATTTCTGGTCCGGTTGAGTGAGAGATGATTGCCGAAGCGAGGGAATTCTCCCCCACTTTAGGCACCGTTTCTAAATTACACCAAACTGCAAAAAAGTGTGAGGCGGCGCTACGCACTGCATCCGCCAGCTGAATGCCAGTCTTCCGCGCAGCGCTGCGTTTGCGCAACAATGTAAAGTTATAAACCGCTTCATCCATTCAGCTGTTACACAGAATTATTGATACTGTCGTGTCGCGTGACACATGAGAACATTAAAGGTTCTCTAATGTTGCTGGCTGAAAACATCCAGAATAATGTTAATGGCATGAAGAGGAAAAACTGAAAAAACACCAAGGCATGTCAATTCACCAAGGGTAAATAACTGGAGCCTAAGACCTTCTTTAATGCAGCTCTGAAATGAATTGTATTATGATATATAATAATAATAATAATAATAATAATAATAATAAATAAATAAATAAATAAATAAAAGGTATATTACCAAAACCAAGTTTTGTTAAAACATGAATCACGAGGGGGCAGCTTATGAATGCAGAGTGCTTGCAAAAAGCTATCTTACAACATTTACAAATGGGTTTATGAATCTGTAATAATTCATACAATAACAGGCTAATTTTGGTCAAGTGTTTTCATTGAGCTATTCACTATCATAGGCTGCATACGAAAACTGAAAAATGCTGCCTTCGGAGGTCGCATTCCAAGGTAGGAAGGCTTCAAGGCACGTCCGAAATCAATGTCCGCTTCATTTCCTGTCTCCTGAGATGACTTCATCTGGCCGGTTTTGAAGGCAGCATAGATGTATCCTTCGCTGCATTTGATATTCCACAATCCTGTGCGTTCCATTCTGTGACAGTTAAGCCAAGAAATAAAGATGGCGTCTGAAAGTTGCGGTCGGTGGTCAGTTTGTGTGTAAATGCATGTTTCTGAACAACATTTTCCACTTATGTAATTTCTAGTGAGAAATTAATATTTCAGTAATGAAATATCCACTTAGTTATAACCAAAGCTCTCTATATTTTGATGTAGATCATCAAACCATTACTCCGCCTCAGCCAGAAGCCTGTCCGAAATCCGTTGCATGAGGTGCCTTTGGGAAAAAAACGCTGCCTGCAAAGTCATTGAATGATTAGACAGCAAGGGAGCAAGTCATCTGCCTAAGTTTTCAGATGCAGCCATGGTGTTGTTTCTAAGCTGAAAAGCAGTTAATTGTGCTTCACTTATTACATCAGCTTTCTGCTCTGGTCATGAGATTCCAGATTCCATTCTAATGTGTGTTATTGTATAACTGGAGTTTTATTATCTTTTCCACGATTTCCCAGTCTCAACTGTAATGTCAGTGTCTACTAATAACTGAATGCACAGCGTTGCCGACATCACGTTCCCATTCTGATGACCGACTATTGATGCGATTACATGGGTACAAGTAATCAGTTTAACATGTTTACATGGCAGGATTTTAATTTAGTTCAGTTATAGAAGGTTATCCTACCTCTCAACAGATTACCATTTCGGTTAAGGCTTTTTTATTCTGACGGAGGTGTTTCTATGGAGCATTTTCATTCATACTGGACGCCATTCTAAGTTTCCGGAGGGTGCATGCTTCCCCTGCTGGACTACCACCCTCCATTATGCAATCTACAGCATTAATGCATATTACGTGTTCCTCATGCCGCAGCAAGGGGTCGTATGTATCACACGTTTGCTTAAAGGGGGGGCTACAATGCTGTTTCATGGATTCAGAGTTGTTCAGTGTTAAAGAGATGGATTTTCATGCTAAACATGGCCAATTCGGATGAGTGGAGAACTCTTATTTCTGTGTGGTACAAGTTTCGGTAGTTTTCGATGATGAATCTATGACGTAGACGATGGTGGAACTCCTTATGAGCATTTCTGTTGGGAAAGCACCCCCATGCACATCTCGACCAGAGGAGAGCGAGACCTCGCCCGTAAACATGCTTCATCAGGAAATCGTTGGCATCGCTGCATAGGATTTGTTTGAGAATGTCTCCAAATAAGTGTTTTGGATGTGAGGGGAAAGTTTACCACGTTCAGCTTCTCAAAAAACCTAGCGTTACATGGACCGTGGATGCAGTTGCTTTTCTGGGGCAGCAATGGAGTGTAGCAAGTGTTTTCATCATTTCAGTGATGAATGTTTTATAAACAAGACCAGGTTGACGCTGGATTTGCACATCGTTTGCTATTAAAACATGGTAGAAGACCCCAGTCAGGTAAGTACAACTGCATCAGATTCTGTCTTTTGTTGGAAATCAGCACATAAGTGAATATATGTTATGGAAACAACACAAATCAGTATTATAGCTCCGCCCACAACATGCCTACAGGAGCTTGGTTTTTCCAGAGAGAATCGGAAGCTGTATTTTTGTTTTGCAGATATGACCAGGCTGGGGACTTTTGGAGATGGGGATTCATACTGCTCTGTGGGTACTCTGGATTGGCATGAGATTGTTGCACATCCTCAGTTGCTAAACTTGGGGTGACGCTTCCCCCTTTGTGATTTTTACAGCATGGTAGATACATAAAAGTGGATAATACTGCCATCATATCAGACTGCTGCTGCTAGGGGCGTATGCTTCCCCCTTTACAATCACAGTTGCTTAAGCATTTTAAGAACATACTTGTTGCACATCCTCTGCTGCTTACCTTTGGGTGACGCCCCCAACCCCCTACCTTAATTAGATTTTTTTTCAGCATGGTTAGACTTAAATTGTATGATATACAAACTGCCATCGTATTCGGCTTCTGCTGCTGCTGCTAGGGGTGCATGCTTCCCCCTTAATGTGATTTTTCAGCATGTTATACTTAAATTGAATGATATACAAACTTCCATCGTATTAGTCTGCTGCTGCTGCTAGGGGTGTATGCTTCCCCCATACAGTTCTCTCAAATATTTTGCATAAGCAGCTAAGCAACATGCTTGTTGTATGCTTCTCTCCGAGTTTGGGTGATGCGTCCCCCATAAATATAGTCTCAAGCAACATTTCTCATTGCTGGCCATTCAAATTGCATCAGTTGTGTTGGGGAGTTTTGGCATATGGTTGTTTTGGGGGTTTGTCTTGCTGCTTTCCCCGCTCTGTCCAAGCATGGCTGCATGGACAAGAGAGGGTGGACAGTTCAGGTTTTGAGTCAGAGCACAAACCTTCAAGTAACGTTTAAGCAAAAGTAAACATGCTGGCTATACTCTTAGAACAATATGTGCCGTTATGAATTATAAGGTCATCAGTAGTAGGACTGTGAAAATTGGGACATACAATTGATGGCTGCATAATTAATATAGATTATTTTAAGTGCTTATTTCATAAATGTGCAGAGTGAGAGAGAGAGGGATTAAGGGAAAGATGATAGAGACAGTGAATGCCTTAATACTTCTTGATACTTCATTTGATTAATTTGCCCGTCCAAGTATAACCCAATTCAAACAACTGAAAGAGCCAAAGAGTTTAGCAGTCTGGTGGACACATCAATTGGGTGGTGGTGACTGCAGCAACAGAGGTGGCCTGGGGTGGAGTCATATTCCCGGCCTGATTTACTGTCCCAGTCCGCCACTGCGTGTACCAATCCAGTCTTGACACCTATCACCTGCGGTCTATTTAAATTCCCATTATTCAGTGTCTCTCCATTGCATTGCTGCTTGCAATTAACTCCCTCCTCCAACCCCAACTCCACCAACTGAACCTGTAATCTGATCTTACTTGTTCTTTCTTTACAGTGTCTTCATTGGAAGCAGTCTCCATGACATTTTGTTTACAACTCATGTAATTGAGAATTGTAATTATGTATGCTTATAATGGTTCTGTTCTGTACCCCAGGGGGGTTTGTCTTGCTGCTTGCCCTGCTCTGTCCAAGCATGGGTGCATGGACAAGCGTGTAGAGTGTTGCCCAGAACATAACCATACCGCCAACACTAACTGTATGCAATTATAATTGTCATTAAATATACTTGACAGAAGTGGTCCTGATTGAATTACTGGTTATGCTTTACATTTTGTCCATATGATGGCGAAATCACTTTGATAAAGAAGAGATTTTTTACAGTGGATTCTAATCTTCAAAAATGACCTTGATTTGTGTCTTTTGAGTTCACCCTTCAGATTAGACTATAGAACTGTAATGTTACTTGTTTAGGATTCAAAATGTTATATGCTTGTTATTTATGTCATTATGTCCTTTTTGATAAATTTTCTTCTACATGTATTAGACCAAAATGTCAAGTTTGCCTAGGAAAAGCAATTATTATACCAGCAAACTTAAAATTGGATTAAAAATGAACAAACTAGGCTATAAATACTTTGTATTGTAGGCTTGTATTATTATATAGTAGGGCTGGGCGATATCTCGATATTTAAAATATATCAAGATTATTTTTTAAAGACGATATGGATTTTGACATATCGTATATATCGATATATTGTTTATTTAATTTTGATTCCGCCACTTTGCTTGTTTGCCTTCTCTGTGCTATGCTCACCCCCGCCTCCTTGATTTTGTCCCCCCTCCCCTTGCGTTTACAGAACTAGTCTCAAAAAAAGTCTCAAAAAAAAAAAAAAGGATAACTGGTAAGGTAAGACGGTGAAACAGTGTCGCAATTTCAACGGTGAATCAAAGTTAATCCAATTTACAAAATCGAAAGGTTACTCAACGTTGATTCACAACTGGTCCCTGACGTTCAGCCGCAATGGGCGATCATACCAATTAGTCTAGATGGAAATAAGGGTCCACGCACACCCCCCGGCTTTTTTTATGCCACCTGATTTTTTAAAATCCTTAAAGTGTCTATTTTCATAATCTGTCAGGTGCCAAGCTGAAATAATGCCCCAAATTTGACAACATATTGACCTTATTTCTGGACAAAAATAGCAAAAAATGGCCAAAGATGTGTAAAGGATCAACTATTTTTTCGTTTTCTGAAGCTCATAGGGTGATTTTATTTCCACAACCTGTTATTTCTTTATCATTCAACTGTCTATTTTAAGATTAAATTGGGTACCAAGCTGAAATAATGTCCAAAATGCTTTATTTGCACCAAACCTGAAAAATCTAAATATGATATAAAGTGGCATAACTATTGATGTAAACAACTCACAGAGACAAATGGACACATTTTTCAATACAATTCTGACCCCAGAAATTGTTATTTGTAATGTTTTACAATATCTTGACCATCTGTGGTCAAAAAGAGCAAAAAAAAGTTCATTTGACAGCGTTTTTATTATACTTAGCAGCCTGAAATAGGGTTTATTTTAACCTTTTACTTCACCTATCCTGAACCTGAAGATATTTAAAATAGTTTTACTTTTGAAGTAAACAAAACAAAGCAAATTAATTTAAATAAAAAAAATAAAAAAAAACTACAGAAAAAAGGTCCATAAAGTTGACTGAGCATAAACTGCAAGTTTTTGATTTTTAGGGCTTTGCAGTTGGCAGTTGGTGGTCGTTGTCACACACCTGGACTCATTTAATGTGTTTTTGCCCGTGACCCAGTTTCTGTCTTTCCGTGTTTGATTAGTTCCCAGGTGTGTCCATTATCTTCCTCATGTGTTCCATGTCCCTGTTAAGTTAATGATTCCATCCACCTGTGTTTCCCCAATTATCTGTTGTACATAAGCCTTGTCCCTTCAGTTCTGTTTTGTCGGGTCTTCTCACTTGCAGCTCACTTGTGACTAACTTGCTACTTACGTGTGTCTACCTCTGTGCTCCATGTTGGATATCCCCTGTGTTGGATATATTAAAAACCTTATTCCGTTTATCCTCGACTCCGTATTCCTTCAGGCAGCGTAAAACCGTGACAGAAGACCCGACCTCAAAAGAGAAACTAGAAAACTGCGTGTTCTTCCCTCCGTTTTGCTTTTGTTTTTTCACAGTCTTTTCTTTTCTTAGTGTCTATGGATCCCCTCTATCGTCCCGAATTCCTCATCCTCCTGCTGAAGCAGGAAGGGCGTTCTCTCGAGGACCATACCAGACAGTTTTTCCTATTAGCTAATGCCACCAGCTACCCGGACGGCGCGCTCTGCACCTTCTACAACACCAGCCTGAACTCCAAATGCAGAGCGTTGTCGTCCGAAGATGATTTCGCCGCATACGTGGAGTGGACTCTGGCGAGAAATGGGTCGCCTCTCACTGTCTGCCCCATAGAGGACCTCGCCAGCCCCACTCCCGACCCAGAGACCAGCCAGCCACCATCACGCCGCACGGAGCCAGAGCCCGCCGCAGAGCCCGAGCCATCCACTGACAGGGAGCCGGAACTCGAGAGCGCGACTGACCAGGTGTGTGAGCCGGCAACACCGTGCATCGTGGGAGTCCTCGTGGAGATCGAGGGCGTGGAGGAAAGCCCTGCCCACACTCCTGCGACTGAGGGTGAGCTGTATACAGTCTCTGAAGGTCATAAGGAGCAAGCTCTGGATCTGATGGACTGGTCTATGGAGGTAATCCCTAATTTTCCTGTTTCCCCGCTGGTTCCGCCCAGCCCTGAGTTTCCTGTATCTCCGCTGGCTCCGCCCAGCTCTGAATCTTCTGTTTCTCCGCTGGTTACGCCCAGCCCTGAGTTTTCTGTTTCTCCGCTGGTTACGCCCAGCCCTGAGTTTTCTGTTTCTCCGCTGGTTACGCCCAGCCCTGAGTTTTCTGTTTCTCCGCTGGTTACGCCCAGCCCTGAGTTTTCTGTTTCTCCGCTGGTTACGCCCAGCCCTGAGTTTTCTGTTTCTCCGCTGGTTACGCCCAGCCCTGAGTTTTCTGTTTCTCCGCTGGTTCCGCCCAGCCCTGAGTTTTCTGTATCTCCGCTGGCTCCGCCCAGCTCTGAATCTTCTGTTTCTCCGCTGGTTCCGCCCAGCCCTGAATCTTCTGTTTCTCCGCTGGTTCCGCCCAGCCCTGAGTTTTCTGTTTCTCCGCTGGTTCCGCCCAGCTCTGAATCTTCTGTGTCTCCGCTGGTTCCGCCCAGCTCTGAATCTTCTGTGTCTCCGCTGGTTCCGCCCAGCTCTGAATCTTCTGTGTCTCCGCTGGTTCCGCCCAGCTCTGAATCTTCTGTGTCTCCGCTGGTTCCGCCCAGCTCTGAATCTTCTGTGTCTCCGCTGGTTCCGCCCAGCTCTGAATCTTCTGTGTCTCCGCTGGTTCCGCCCAGCTCTGAATCTTCTGTGTCTCCGCTGGTTCCGCCCAGCTCTGAATTTTCTGTGTCTCCGCTGGTTCCGCCCAGCCCTGAATCTTCTGTGTCTCCTGTATTCCCTCCCAGCCTCCCTCTCCCGCCTCCTCCCAAACCTGCTGGTCCCTCTACTCCTCTTTCGCTGGTTCCGTCCAGTCCTGATCCTCCTGTCCTTCCTCCCATCCTTCCCCTCTCTCCTCCTCCTAGACCAGCCAGTTCCTCGTCATCCCTGCTGGTGCCAGTCAGTCCCGCAGCTCACCCTCAGTCCGCGCCATCGGGGCGCGATGGTTCGCCGCTGGACTGCCAGTCTCCAGCTCCGCCTTGGCGCGTTGAGGCCCTGTCTCCGCCCCCAGCCTCCGAGCCCTGGACTCCTCCTCGGTCCTTCGACCCAGCGGCTCCGCCTTGGCTCTTAGCTCCCTCGTCTCCACCGTGGCCTGTCATCCCACCTGCTCCACCGGGCTCCCTTGTCCCTCCGGCTCCACCTTGGTCAGTCGTCGACCATCCGCCGCCTCGGGACTCCACTCCTCTGGTTCCACCTCGTCACTCCATCCCTCCGGCTCTGTCAGGCTCCTCCTTCCCTCCGGTTCCACCTCCATCCTCGGTCACTCCGGCTCCACAGAAGTCTGCCAGGACCCCGCCTCCGCCTTGGTCGCCTGAGCCTTCTGCTCCACCTAGGCCCTCCGGAACCTCGTCGTCACCCTGGCTCTGCGGCTGTGCTGCTCCATCTTGGGCTCCTCACCCACCGGTGCAGTCTCCGCCTGTCGGCCCCCTGGTGTCGTCGACCCTTCCTTCACCATGGCTCCTCCCGCCGTCGACTCCACCTTGGATCTCCGTCCTGGCTGGTCTCTGGTGGACCATCTGGCTCTTCCTGCTCCTGTCTCCTCCCTGGCTCCTTCCTCCGTCTCCTCCCTGGCTCCTCCTTCTGTGGTCCCTGTCTGCTGGCCCCCTCCTGGAAGTCCGTCCTCCACCGGAACCTCCTCCCAAGTTCCCACCTACGCCTCCCCCTGTTGTTTCTACGGTGCGAGGACGCACCTACCGGGAGGGGGGAGTACTGTCACACACCTGGACTCATTTAATGTGTTTTTGCCCGTGACCCAGTTTCTGTCTTTCCGTGTTTGATTAGTTCCCAGGTGTGTCCATTATCTTCCTCATGTGTTCCATGTCCCTGTTAAGTTAATGATTCCATCCACCTGTGTTTCCCCAATTATCTGTTGTACATAAGCCTTGTCCCTTCAGTTCTGTTTTGTCGGGTCTTCTCACTTGCAGCTCACTTGTGCTCACTTGTGACTAACTTGCTACTTACGTGTGTCTACCTCTGTGCTCCATGTTGGATATCCCCTGTGTTGGATATATTAAAAACCTTATTCCGTTTATCCTCGACTCCGTATTCCTTCAGGCAGCGTAAAACCGTGACAGTCGTCGGTTCGTACTTGCAGATCGCCATCTCCCACTGCTCTCTCTTTTGGAAAAATTTCAGTAAGTATTTGAAACTATAATTAAGATATACCTTTGTAGTCATAACTTAAAGTGATTTTTCAACAGTTTTTACTATAATCACAGGCTTTCGGAAATCGAATCTGTATGTCTCTTGTAGCCTTTGGTCTCCACAGAACATCCCTATGTCAGAAAATGACAAAGAAACTGTCTCTTGTACATATATATGGACCAGAATGAACTCAAAAAGACTTATAAATGAATCAGTCCATCGCTTCACTCCATATTCATTTATGTGTAACCCACACATTTGACTATCATGTTACAATCACTTATTGTGTATGGTTTTTTTTATAACTATGGCATAGCTTAACGATTCATAATTATGTTTGGTATGTGTGTGATTGAATCTGCTTGCTCGAAATAGCCCTGACAATCATTTATTTGTCACATGTATCATATTCGTGTTAAAGGAATCATGTCCAAAATTATACCCTGTAGGAGCAGGAAAATTCGGACCACATGCTTGGTAAGATAAACAAATGATTTATGATACCCCCGAGCCAAGACAATATCTGATTGGTCAAGACAACATTTGAGGTGTGGCCAACAGGCCAGTTTAAATACTTAGGACACCATAAAATCTTGCTTTTAGTTCTAGCCTTGCTGCTGCTATTAGCCATGTCTGCTTGTAGTTTGCTTTAAGCTTTTAGCTTGTAGCTTTAGCTTCTAGCTTCTGCTATTAGCCATGCTGTTGAATCATCACTGTTCTTTGAGCGCCGTTCCAGCGTGCTTCGGCCTGCCTGCTGCTACTTAGCCACGATGAGAAGGAACACAACCTAGCCTCGTCAAACTTTATTTCTTTTCTTTTCCGTTTGAGAGTTTCGTGTTCTGAGTTAGATTTTGTAACGTCGACCTCGTCTGCGCGTTTCAACTCCAACCAGCCACACAACTCCATCTTCAGCCAACGCCCAACAACCACGGGCTTCCTAAGACGTCACTTCAGCGACTACTGAACTTCCAGCCAATCAGCGACACCGGGATACCCCTTTCAACGGGACTCCCTTTCACAGGAAACCAAGGCAATGTATCCTCAGACATTTGTGCTGGTGTATCTAATATAATTTTAACCCCATTGAGGAACTCAATGCGAGCGTTAATTAAGTAATTGATGGTTGTTCATGTCTATGCAATTTAACGTATTGCTGTAAACTTGGGATTCCATATTTCTATTCTCTTAAACTCATCTTTTCCTAACTTTCGATCTTCCTGCAACTTGTGTGAGTGCGTGCGTTTATGTGTTAGATTAGTTTATATGTCTTAGATTTATCTAATAAAGCCTTATTCCTATTGAAAAGAGAAGTATCTTGTGTTTGTGCTTACAAGTTAATGTCTTAAACTGCCGATCTTGTTACTGTGCTAATTGAGTGTTTTCACTATACTTTGGATATTAATATCCAGCGCAGATTTGATGTTAAGCGGCTTGTTCAGTGAATCGCAGGGCGTCTCAGTGATGAGCCATGAAACAGTGATTCTGTTCAAATTCCCTTTAAAATCTTAAATGATTCCCTTTGAGCTAAATTGACCTGTTTCCGTTACAACGGATTCCAGAAATAAGGTCAATATGTTGTCAAATGACAAAAATAACTATTCCATTAAATTCCTGGGGTCAGAATTGTATGGGAAAATGTGTTCATTTGTCTCTGTATGTTGTTTACTTCTAATGTTATGCCACTTTCTATATCATTTTTTAATTTTTCGGGTTCCGGTCGGGTGCAGCAAAGGGTTAAAAAAGAACCCTTTCGGACATTATTTCAGCTTGGTACCTGGCAGATTATGAAAATAGACACTTTAAGGATTTAAAAAAATCAGGTGGCATAAAAAAAGCTGGGGGGTGGGCGTGGACCCCTATTTCCATCTAGACTAAATAACTTGTAATCTTCACAAGAATATCAGAATCATGCAATGAGCAAGTCTGCGTTTATTAAACACTTAATATGACGTCAGTTTGTGCTTTCAGAATCACCAAATCTGCTGCCGTCGTTCCAGCACATCTGCAGCGGAGACTTGAACCAGGAAGTTGGTCACCAGATAACATGGTAGGCTAACCAGTAAAACCGTAACACCATTTTTAAAGCTTATGGCCCACCCAATTCAGTTTTGGGTATCAAAATTATCTCAGAGTTTCTCAATCCTACATTAGTGATGGGAAGTTTGATTCTTTTCGCGAACCGGTTCTTTCGGACGGTTCGATTCAGTAAATCGGTTGAAAAAACTGGTTCACCGGTTCTTTTACGCTTGACGTAATGACATCATTGGCGATGACGTAATGGCGTCATGTCTATCAATCATTCAAATATATAAACTCAGTAATCATAACTTTAGTCAGTTAAAAAAGTTTTGCAACAACGCACCCAAATACAATAACAGCAATATACGAGTATTTAAGTCTTGAAGATATAAAGTAAATAAATTAGGTGTCATCAGCGCAGAAACCATGATCCACTTACTATACATAATCCATTGCGATGTATTTGTTATTAAATGAACTTACGTTTCGCCAGATTGCCCTTCATCCAATCCCTCGGTTTACCCGCGCTCATAACATTAGCACAGAATCAGTTCAGAATCAATCACCAAAAGAATCACTTCGGATCAGACGCTCTGTGTGTCAATCTGCTTCACGCTGAATCACACATGCGCAGTATCATCAGCTCCTCGGTTCACGAATCGGACCCATCCGAAAGATACGGTTTTCGGTTCAGTGTACTGATGATCCGAAAACTGATGCAACCGGATCTTGACTCGAGAATGAGAATCACTCTAACCGGCACGTGCTGCAGTTCAGTATCATCAGCGGCTCTACTCGTGTTCTTGTTCTGTTTACTACAAACTCAATTTGTGAATTTGTAAACATCATTAACTATAAATACAGTACAGATATTCATTAATCATCCCTTATTCCTATTAAACATACAGTCTTTAGAGTCTTAATTATTGTGCAACTTCCCTGAAAACCCGTTTTGGCCTATACATAATCTACAATATACAGATTAGAAACATTCATCTAAAAAAAAAAGCAAAATAAAATATAGTTTCTGATGTTTAACAAAATACTTGAAAAATTACACGCATGTTCAGTATCATCAGTTCATCGGTTATCAAATTGGACACTTGTACTGTGTACTGTGTACTGTGTACTGTTGATCCGAAAACCGATGCAACCGGTTCTCGAGAACGAGAATCCAAAAGGGTCTGGCTGCAGACTTGCACTTGCATTCTCAGACTTGCACTCTCAGACACTTGCACTTCCGCTAGCGACGTCACTTGCAGTCTTTATTTTTTATTTGTTGTCTGAATTTCCCAACATTTTATAACAGTAGCCAGGTGGCGAAGATAAGAAAAAGTAAACAAAATTACACTGTCACTTGCAATTGCTACTTGCACTCTCCACTACCTGTGACGTCACTTGCAATCAACACAAATCGTGCCTGTTGCCAATGGAGACAAGACGCTGTGGTGGTGATTAAGTGATTAAACCTAATTTAGTACTATAACGTACAGGGCCCTGCAAGAAAAAGACAAGACTGGCAAATCCGTGGCCAGAACACCAGAATATGAACGTTTGCGCAAAGTCTCTCGCTAAGCGTTTTCCTCCCTTAGAAAAACATAAACACTTAACATGGCTTAATGTATTAAGATGATATTAAAATATCAAATTAAATATACAGTTCATTATTTTAATGAATATGTATGTAGTATTTTCCTCACATACCACAAAATGTGGCATAATGGACAGTGTTTATTTCACTGTCTTCGTCCATTAAGCTAAATTATGTGTTTTATTTCTAATTATTTTCTATAGGAGGAAAACGTTTACTGTACAATTTAACGCACTGTGTTCTGTACTCATCTGCTTGCCTGTACGAAGTTGATCCTTTTAAAATCACTTAATGCATTTCATAATGCATGTTCATATTTGCTGGTCTGTATATATGTTGAGTCAACAACAAGACATATAGGCTAGGCCTACTGAATTGTCTTTATCATATTATGTTATTAGGCCACATTAAGCGTTTTGCTGTATGGGAGGACAAAGTTTGTACTTGTATTACATTAAATAATAACTACATATCGAATTTGTCTTTTAATTGAACTTAATGAATCTTAATAGATTATGCCATATTAAGTGTTGTTTTTTTCTACAGAAGGAAAACGCTTAACGAAAGACTGTGCATTGCGTTCATATTCTGCTGTTCTGGCCACGGATTTGCCGGTCTTGTCTTTTTTCTTGCAGGACCCTGTAAATTATATATTTATTTAGTTTTAATCATTTAAAAACCACCACAGCGTCTTGTCTCCATTGGCAACACGCACAATTTGTGTTGATTGCAAGTGACGTCACAGGTAGCGGAGAGTGCACGTGGCAATTGCAAGTGACATTTGTAATTTAGTTTCTTTTTTCTTGTCTTCACCACCTGACTAATGTTGTAAAATGTTGGGAAATTCAAACAAAAAGTAATAAATAATTAAACTAAATAAAAAATAAAGACTGCAAGTGACGTCGCTAGCGGAAGTGCAAGTGTCTGAGAATGCAAGTCTGAAGGTGCGTTCCATTCGACAGGGTCCCTTCGCAGTGTTCACTGCTCCCTACTCCCTGAGCACGGTATATCAGTTGAAGTGGACTTAACTGACAATAACCGCTCATTTGGAACGCCCTGCAAACGTCATCAAAGGAAGTCAACGATGGGGTCGCGCAGATTATGATATAAATATATAAGACTACATTCATATTTTAATTTTTATTTGCAATCACATTTAAAATATGTACACTATACAATAAAAAAAGAAAAAAACATTGAGTACTATATAATGAAAAACGTGTGTTTATTATACACTTTAATTGACTATTGCTGCTATTACCTGACTATTAACAGAATTGAAGCCCTGCTGTAACTGTCATGCAAATATGAAAATAAACTTTTATTTGGTTAACTGTGTATATATGTGTTTTTAATAAATGGTCATATAATTGCATAGCGGTCTCATGCGCCTTCTTCCCGCACACAGCCGTATAGTAAACACTGAGGTAAATAAAGTAAAATAAAGAAAAATGGCAGAGCCTCATCTGCTTCTAGTCACTTTTACATTATCATATCTTTTTACAATCAGTAATGAATATGAACGAAACAGCGAAGACGGCCGTTCTGACTGGTGATGACGTGCTGCGGGCAATGACAGTTGGGGGATAATTGCTCTAACACGGTAAAGTTAGTTTTAGGTTTGGTATTTGCTGGATATTCGCATAGGCTTGCTTTAGGGACCGTCTGCAAATTTACCTCTAAGTACAAAACGAAGTCCAATAATTAATACAAATTATGTTTCCAACACCACTGTAAATGGCTTGTGGGCAAACTGACAGAAAATATTTAACCAATATGTCCTTAAAAACAATATCTCCCTTACTGTATGTACAGTCCACACAAGCTATTTTCTTAAAAAAATTACTATGATTCACCAAAAGCTTTTATTTTGTTTTTTATGTTCCAAAGGTTGTAGGACAGGTTTAGTTACAAGACTGACTTACTACAGGTGAAATTTTGCCCAATATCTCCCTTACTGTACGTACAGTACATAATTCTTTAAAAACAATTACTGTAAATCACCAAAAGGATTTTTTTTTTTCATGTTCCAAAGGTTGTAGTACATTTGTAGTTACAAGACTGACTTACTACAGGTGAAATTTTGCCAATATCTCCCTTACTGTACGTACAGTACATAATAATTCTTTAAAAACAATTATTGTAAATCACCAAAAGAGTTTTTTCATGTTCCAAAGGTTGTAGTAAATATTTATTTACAAGACTTACTTGCTACAGGTGAACTTTTGCCAATATCTCCCTTACTGTACATACAGTACATAATAATTATTTAAAAACAATTACTGTAAATCACCAAAAGGGTTTTTTTCATGTTCCAAAGGTTGTAGTACACTTGTACTTACAAGAATGACTTACTACAGGTGAATTTTTGCCATTATCTCCCTTATTGTACGTACAGTACATAATTATTCTTAAAAAAAACAATTACTGCAAATCACCAAAAGGTTTTTTTTTTCCTGTTCCAAAGGCTGTAGTACCTTTGTAGTTACAAGACTTTCTTACTACAGGTGAAATTTTGCCAATATCTCTCTTACTGTACGTACAGTACATAATAATTTTTTAAAAACAATTACTGTACATCACCAAAAGGGATTTTTCATATTCCAAAGGTTGTGTTAAGTTTGTATTTACAAGACTGACTTACTACAGGTGAAATTTTGCCAATATTTCCCTTACTGTACGTACAGTACATAATAATTATTTAAAAATTACTGTAAATCACCAAAAGTTTTTTTTTTTCATATTCCAAAGGTTGTAGTAACTTTGTATTTACAAGACTGTCTTACTACAGGTGAAATTTTGCCAATATTTCCCTTACTATACGTACAGTACATAATATTTTTTTAAACAATTACCGTAAATCAACAAAAGGGTTTTTTTCATATTCCAAAGGTTGTAGTAAGTTTGTATTTACAAGAATGACTTACTACAGGTGAAATTTTGCCAATATCTCCCTTACTGTACGTACAGGACACAATAATTATTTAAAAACAAGTACTGTAAATCACCAAAAGGGTTTTTTCATGTTCCAAAGGTTGTAGTAAATTTTTATTTACAAGACTTACTTGCTACAGGTGAACTTTTGCCAATATCTCCCTTACTGTACATACAGTACATAATAATTATTTAAAAACAATTACTGTAAATCACCAAAAGGGTTTTTTTCATGTTCCAAAGGCTGTAGTACACTTGTAGTTACAAGAATGACTTACTACAGGTGAATTTTTGCCATTATCTCCCTTATTGTACGTACAGTACATAATTATTCTTAAAAAACAATTACTGTAAATCACCAAAAGTTTTTTTTTTCCTGTTCCAAAGGCTGTAGTACACTTGTAGTTACAAGAATGACTTACTACAGGTGAAATTTTGCCAATATCTCTCTTACTGTACGTACAGTACATAATTTTTTAAAAACAATTACTGTAAATCAACAAAAGGGTTTTTTCATATTCCAAAGGTTGTAGTAAGTTTGTATTTACAAGACTGACTTACTGCAGGTGAAATTCTGCCAATATTTCCCTTACTGTACATACAGTACATAATAATTATTTAAAAACAATTAATGTAAATCAACAAAAGGTTTTTTTTTCATATTCCAAACGTTGTAGTAAGTTTGTATTTACAAGACTGACTTACTACAAATGAAATTCTGCCAATATCTCCCTTACTGTTCGTACAGTACATAATTTTTCTTAAAAAAAAACAATTACTGTAAACCACCAAAAGGGTTTTTTCCTGTTCTAAAGGTTGTATTACGTTTGTAGTTACAAGACTTACTACAGGTGAAATTTTGCCAATATCTCTCTTACTGTACGTACAGTACATAATTTTTTAAAATTAATTACTGTAAATCAACAAAAGGGTTTTTTCATATTCCAAAGGTTGTAGTAAGTTTGTATTTACAAGACTGACTTACTGCAGGTGAAATTCTGCCAATATTTCCCTTACTGTACATACAGTACATAATAATTATTTAAAAACAATTAATGTAAATCAACAAAAGGTTTTTTTTTCATATTCCAAACGTTGTAGTAAGTTTGTATTTACAAGACTGACTTACTACAAGTGAAATTCTGCCAATATCTCCCTTACTGTTCGTACAGCACATAATTATTCTTAAAAAAAAACAATTACTGTAAACCACCAAAAGGGTTTTTTCCTGTTCTAAAGGTTGTATTACGTTTGTAGTTACAAGACTTACTACAGGTGAAATTTTGCCAATATCTCCCTTACTGTACATACAGTACATAATAATTATTTAAAAACAGTTATTGTAAATCACCAAAAGGGTTTTTTTCATATTCCAAAGGTTGTAGTAAGTTTGTATTTACAAGACTGTCTTACTACAGGTGAAATTTTGCCAATATTTCCCTTACTGTACGTAATTATTCTTAAAAAAACAATTACTGTAAATCACCAAAATGGTTTTTTCCTGTTCCAAAGGTTGTATTACGTTTGTAGTTACAAGACCTACTTACTACAGGTGAAATTTTGCCAATATCTCCCTTACTGTACATACAGTACATAATAATTATTTTAAAACAATTAGTGTAAATCACCAAAAGGGTTTTTTCATATTCCAAACGTTGTAGTAAGTTTGTATTTACAAGACTTACTTACTACAGGTGAAATTCTGCCAATATCTCCCTTACTGTTCGTACAGTACATAATTATTCTTAAAAAAACAATTACTGTAAATCACCAAAAGCGTTTTTTCCTGTTCTAAAGGTTGTATTACGTTTGTAGTTACAAGACTTACTTACAGGTTAAATTTTGCCAATATCTCCCTTACTGTACGTACAATAAATAATTATTCTTAGAAAACAATTACTGTAAATCACCAAAAGGGTTTTTTCATGTTCCAAAGGGTGTAGTAAATTTTTATTAGAAAACAACTTAGAACTTTTTTCATGTTCTAAAGGTTGTAGTACGCTCCTTGTTGTTTTTTAATTCTACAGCAGATTATTTATATTTATATTAATATTTATTAATTTATTATTTGCTTATTTATTTGTGTGTGTACTGGTGTATATATATATATATATATGTGTGTGTGTGTGTGTGTGTGTGTGTGTGTATGTATAATGTCATGGGTAGTACAGTATAAACATGGGTTATGTCCCAGTAAAACAAAAGGCTTAAAAAAATAACAAAATTGTGTTTTCTGAAATTCAAAAGCTGCCATTAGTTTTCTGTGAGGGGGTAGGTTTAGGTGTAGCGTTGGTATAGGGTGATAGAAAATACAGTTTATATAGTATAAAAACTATTACACCTATGGAGAGTCCCCGCAAACCACAAGTTGTTTTCAAAGAATAATTATCTACTGTACGTACAGTGAGATAGAAATTGGCAAAATTGTACCTATAGTAAATCAGTCTATTAACTACAAAGGTACAACAGGCTTTGGGACATTAAAAACCCTTTTTGGTGAACTACAGTATTTTTTTCCTAAGAATTATTATGTACTGTATGTACAGTAAGGAAGATATTGGCAAATTCGTACCTGTAGTAACCGTCTCATAACTACAAATGTACTACAGCCTTGGGAACATGAGAAAATCATTTTGTTCGATTACAGTAATGGGTTTTGAAAAATAATTATATACTGCATGTAGAGTAAGGCTGATATTTGCAACCTTGCACCTGTAGTAAGTCAGTCTTGTAATTACAAATGTATTACAACCTTTGGAACATAAAAAAAACCATTATGGTGAATTACAGTAATTGCTTTCTATGAATAACTATGTACTGTACGTACAGTAAAGGAGAGGTTGGCAAAATTTCACCTGTAGTAATGCTGTGTTCACACCAAACGCGAATAGAGCGTCAAATTCGCGTCTACCACGTCTAGTTTGCCGCTTGACCATTTTGAGATCATTCGCTTCATTCGCGCGAGTAATTCGCTTCATTCGCGCGTGAAATTAACTTCACAACAGACGCGAATTCACGTCATGGGGGGGCTTCTGCCAGCTGAGTCCATTTTTATTCGGATAATTTTCAAAATATTACTGTTATTGTGTCATGGAATGTAGTTTTAAAAGTATTTCAGGCGAGAATGTAGTTGTTTTAAACTCAAATATGCGGTTTATTTATAATGACAGCGTCTATTTAAAAAATGTGTTTCGCCGATCTTGGAGATGAGCTCCATGCGATCAGTGGGAGCTCCGTCATCATGTATCCGGCGAGAGCAGCCTCACCTCGGCTAGATCTTCTGACATTTGCCGCTGGCTCTGATGTCTCTTTAGTGGTTCAAGATAAAACATAATTTGTTTGGGGTAAAATGAAACATTTCTTATCTTTGGCCTTTATTCAGTTTATCTATTAATATGTTTATATATATATATAGGTCATTTTTATTCCTGTCTCTATAGAAATATGAACTTTTGTCATATAGCTCCGGTTGACTGCTCACTGACAACATCAGTCGTTCCTCCTTGTTGAATGAGTGGAGAAGGGTATTCCTGCACAACCGGAGGCTGCAGGAACATACTGTTGAATGAGTGACTCCTAGCAGGCTCCTGATTGGTTAACGCGGCGCGAATTGACACCAAAGTTCAAATTTTTCAACACGGGCGGCAGACGCGAATTTGAGTCAAACGGTAAATGCACAAAAAGCACCATTCGCGCTTAACGCGCGTTTCGCGCAGAGCGCTCTATTCGCGTGTCAATTAGCGTCATACACGCGTCTTCCGCGCCGCGCTTAATGCCCCATTCGCGCCGCGAGACCTCCAGACGCGCGTAAACGCGCCTTTGCATTGACTTAACACTGAAATCATTCGCGCCAGATGCTCTATTCGCGTTTGGTGTGAACACAGCTTAAGTCAGTCTTGTAACTACAAACTAACTAGAAACTTTGAAACATGAAAAAACCCTTATGGTGATTTACAATAATTGTTTTATGAGAATAATTATGTACTGTACGTACAGTAAGGGAGATTATTGGCAAACTTTCACCTGTAGTTATTCAGTCTGGCCACTAGGAATGTACTACAACCTTTAGAACATAAAAAACCTGTTGGTGATTTACAGTAATTGTTTTAATACAATAATTATTTACTGTATGTACAGTAAGGGAGATTTTGCAAACTTTCACCTCTAGTAAGTCACTCTTGTAACTACAAACATACAACAACCTTTGAAACATGAAAAAAAAACATTTTGGTCAATAACAGTAATTGTTTTTGATGATTGATTATGTATTGTACATACAGTAAGGGATATATTGGCACACTTTCACCTGCAGTAAGTTAGTCTTGTAACTAGTGATGTACTACAACATTTGGAACAAAAAAAAACCCTTTTGGTCAATTACAGTAATTGTTTTCTAAGATTATTTATGTACTGTACATACAGTAAAAGAGATATAAAAGTCAGTCTTGTATATAAAAAGTCAGTCTTGTAACTACAAACTAAGTACAACCTTTGAAACATGAAAAAACCCTTATGCTGAATTAGTGTTTATATAATAAGAATAATAATTTACTGTACATACAGTAAGGGAGATATTGGCAGAATTTCACCTGTAGTAAGTCAGTCTTTTAGTTTGTAGTTACAAGACTGACTTTTTACGGGTGAAAGTTTGCCGATTGCCTTTTACTGTATGTACAGTACATAAATAATCTTAGAAAACAATTACTGTAATTGACCAAAAGGGTTTTTTTGTTCCAAATGTTGTAGTACATCACTAGTTACAAGACTAACTTACTGCAGGTGAAAGTGTGCCAATATATCCCTTACTGTATGTACAATACATAATCATCAAAAACAATTACTGTAATTGACCAAAATGTTTTTTTTTTATGTTTCAAAGGTTGTAGTATGTTTGTAGTTACAAGAGTGACTTACTAGAGGTGAAAGTTAGCAAAATCTCCCTTACTGTACATACAGTAAATAATTATTGTATTAAAACAATTACTGTAATTCACCAATAGGTTTTTTTATGTTCTAAAGGTTGTAGTACATTCCTAGTGGCCAGACTGAATAACTACAGGTGAAAGTTTGACAATAATCTCCCTTACTGTACGTACAGTACATAATAATTCTTTAAAAACAATTATTGTAAATCACCAAAAGAGTTTTTTCATGTTCCAAAGGTTGTAGTAAATTTTTATTTACAAGACTTACTTGCTACAGGTGAACTTTTGCCAATATCTCCCTTACTGTACATACAGTACATAATAATTATTTAAAAACAATTACTGTAAATCACCAAAAGGGTTTTTTTCATGTTCCAAAGGTTGTAGTACACTTGTACTTACAAGAATGACTTACTACAGGTGAATTTTTGCCATTATCTCCCTTATTGTACGTACAGTACATAATTATTCTTAAAAAAACAATTACTGCAAATCACCAAAAGGTTTTTTTTTTCCTGTTCCAAATGCTGTAGTACCTTTGTAGTTACAAGACTTTCTTACTACAGGTGAAATTTTGCCAATATCTCTCTTACTGTACGTACAGTACATAATAATTTTTTAAAGACAATTACTGTACATCACCAAAAGGGATTTTTCATATTCCAAAGGTTGTGTTAAGTTTGTATTTACAAGACTGACTTACTACAGGTGAAATTTTGCCAATATTTCCCTTACTGTACGTACAGTACATAATAATTATTTAAAAATTACTGTAAATCACCAAAAGTTTTTTTTTTTCATATTCCAAAGGTTGTAGTAACTTTGTATTTACAAGACTGTCTTACTACAGGTGAAATTTTGCCAATATTTCCCTTACTATACGTACAGTACATAATATTTTTTTAAACAATTACCGTAAATCAACAAAAGGGTTTTTTTCATATTCCAAAGGTTGTAGTAAGTTTGTATTTACAAGAATGACTTACTACAGGTGAAATTTTGCCAATATCTCCCTTACTGTACGTAAAGGACACAATAATTATTTAAAAACAAGTACTGTAAATCACCAAAAGGGTTTTTTCATGTTCCAAAGGTTGTAGTAAATTTTTATTTACAAGACTTACTTGCTACAGGTGAACTTTTGCCAATATCTCCCTTACTGTACATACAGTACATAATAATTATTTAAAAACAATTACTGTAAATCACCAAAAGGTTTTTTTTCATGTTCCAAAGGCTGTAGTACACTTGTAGTTACAAGAATGACTTACTACAGGTGAATTTTTGCCATTATCTCCCTTATTGTACGTACAGTACATAATTATTCTTAAAAAACAATTACTGTAAATCACCAAAAGTTTTTTTTTCCTGTTCCAAAGGCTGTAGTACACTTGTAGTTACAAGAATGACTTACTACAGGTGAAATTTTGCCAATATCTCTCTTACTGTACGTACAGTACATAATTTTTTAAAAACAATTACTGTAAATCAACAAAAGGGTTTTTTCATATTCCAAAGGTTGTAGTAAGTTTGTATTTACAAGACTGACTTACTGCAGGTGAAATTCTGCCAATATTTCCCTTACTGTACATACAGTACATAATAATTATTTAAAAACAATTAATGTAAATCAACAAAAGGTTTTTTTTTTTCATATTCCAAACGTTAGTGAAATTCTGCCAATATCTCCCTTACTGTTCGTACAGTACATAATTATTCTTAAAAAAAAAACAATTACTGTAAACCACCAAAAGGGTTTTTTCCTGTTCTAAAGGTTGTATTACGTTTGTAGTTACAAGACTTACTACAGGTGAAATTTTGCCAATATCTCCCTTACTGTACGTACAGGACACAATAATTATTTAAAAACAAGTACTGTAAATCACCAAAAGGGTTTTTTCATGTTCCAAAGGTTGTAGTAAATTTTTATTTACAAGACTTACTTGCTACAGGTGAACTTTTGCCAATATCTCCCTTACTGTACATACAGTACATAATAATTTATTAAAAACAATTACTGTAAATCACCAAAAGGGTTTTTTCATATTCCAAAGGCTGTAGTACACTTGTAGTTACAAGAATGACTTACTACAGGTGAATTTTTGCCATTATCTCCCTTATTGTACGTACAGTACATAATTATTCTTAAAAAACAATTACTGTAAATCACCAAAAGTTTTTTTTTTTCCTGTTCCAAAGGCTGTAGTACACTTGTAGTTACAAGAATGACTTACTACAGGTGAAATTTTGCCAATATCTCTCTTACTGTACGTACAGTACATAATTTTTTAAAAACAATTACTGTAAATCAACAAAAGAGTTTTTTCATATTCCAAAGGTTGTAGTAAGTTTGTATTTACAAGACTGACTTACTGCAGGTGAAATTCTGCCAATATTTCCCTTACTGTACATACAGTACATAATAATTATTTAAAAACAATTAATGTAAATCAACAAAAGGTTTTTTTTTCATATTCCAAACGTTGTAGTAAGTTTGTATTTACAAGACTGACTTACTACAAGTGAAATTCTGCCAATATCTCCCTTACTGTTTGTACAGTACATAATTATTCTTAAAAAAAAAAACAATTACTGTAAACCACCAAAAGGGTTTTTTCCTGTTCTAAAGGTTGTATTACGTTTGTAGTTACAAGACTTACTTGCTACAGGTGAACTTTTGCCAATATCTCCCTTACTGTACATACAGTACATAATAATTATTTAAAAACAATTACTGTAAATCACCAAAAGGGTTTTTTCATGTTCCAAAGGCTGTAGTACACTTGTAGTTACAAGAATGACTTACTACAGGTGAATTTTTGCCATTATCTCCCTTATTGTACGTACAGTACATAATTATTCTTAAAAAACAATTACTGTAAATCACCAAAAGTTTTTTTTTCCTGTTCCAAAGGCTGTAGTACACTTGTAGTTACAAGAATGACTTACTACAGGTGAAATTTTGCCAATATCTCTCTTACTGTACGTACAGTGCATAATTTTTTAAAAACAATTACTGTAAATCAACAAAAGAGTTTTCATATTCCAAAGGTTGTAGTAAGTTTGTATTTACAAGACTGACTTACTGCAGGTGAAATTCTGCCAATATTTCCCTTACTGTACATACAGTACATAATAATTATTTAAAAACAATTAATGTAAATCAACAAAAGGTTTTTTTTTCATATTCCAAACGTTGTAGTAAGTTTGTATTTACAAGACTGACTTACTACAAGTGAAATTCTGCCAATATCTCCCTTACTGTTTGTACAGTACATAATTCTTAAAAAAAACAATTACTGTAAACCACCAAAAGGGTTTTTTCCTGTTCTAAAGGTTGTATTACGTTTGTAGTTACAAGACTTACTACAGGTGAAATTTTGCCAATATCTCCCTTACTGTACATACAGTACATAATAATTATTTAAAAACAGTTATTGTAAATCACCAAAAGGGTTTTTTTCATATTCCAAAGGTTGTAGTAAGTTTGTATTTACAAGACTGTCTGACTACAGGTGAAATTTTGCCAATATTTCCCTTACTGTACATACAGTACATAATAATTATTTAAAAACAATTAATGTAAATCAACAAAAGGTTTTTTTTTTCATATTCCAAACGTTAGTGAAATTCTGCCAATATCTCCCTTACTGTTCGTACAGTACATAATTATTCTTAAAAAAAAAACAATTACTGTAAACCACCAAAAGGGTTTTTTCCTGTTCTAAAGGTTGTATTACGTTTGTAGTTACAAGACTTACTACAGGTGAAATTTTGCCAATATCTCCCTTACTGTACGTACAGGACACAATAATTATTTAAAAACAAGTACTGTAAATCACCAAAAGGGTTTTTTCATGTTCCAAAGGTTGTAGTAAATTTTTATTTACAAGACTTACTTGCTACAGGTGAACTTTTGCCAATATCTCCCTTACTGTACATACAGTACATAATAATTTATTAAAAACAATTACTGTAAATCACCAAAAGGGTTTTTTCATATTCCAAAGGCTGTAGTACACTTGTAGTTACAAGAATGACTTACTACAGGTGAATTTTTGCCATTATCTCCCTTATTGTACGTACAGTACATAATTATTCTTAAAAAACAATTACTGTAAATCACCAAAAGTTTTTTTTTTTCCTGTTCCAAAGGCTGTAGTACACTTGTAGTTACAAGAATGACTTACTACAGGTGAAATTTTGCCAATATCTCTCTTACTGTACGTACAGTACATAATTTTTTAAAAACAATTACTGTAAATCAACAAAAGAGTTTTTTCATATTCCAAAGGTTGTAGTAAGTTTGTATTTACAAGACTGACTTACTGCAGGTGAAATTCTGCCAATATTTCCCTTACTGTACATACAGTACATAATAATTATTTAAAAACAATTAATGTAAATCAACAAAAGGTTTTTTTTTCATATTCCAAACGTTGTAGTAAGTTTGTATTTACAAGACTGACTTACTACAAGTGAAATTCTGCCAATATCTCCCTTACTGTTTGTACAGTACATAATTATTCTTAAAAAAAAAACAATTACTGTAAACCACCAAAAGGGTTTTTTCCTGTTCTAAAGGTTGTATTACGTTTGTAGTTACAAGACTTACTTGCTACAGGTGAACTTTTGCCAATATCTCCCTTACTGTACATACAGTACATAATAATTATTTAAAAACAATTACTGTAAATCACCAAAAGGGTTTTTTTCATGTTCCAAAGGCTGTAGTACACTTGTAGTTACAAGAATGACTTACTACAGGTGAATTTTTGCCATTATCTCCCTTATTGTACGTACAGTACATAATTATTCTTAAAAAAACAATTACTGTAAATCACCAAAAGTTTTTTTTTCCTGTTCCAAAGGCTGTAGTACACTTGTAGTTACAAGAATGGCTTACTACAGGTGAAATTTTGCCAATATCTCTCTTACTGTACGTACAGTGCATAATTTTTTAAAAACAATTACTGTAAATCAACAAAAGAGTTTTCATATTCCAAAGGTTGTAGTAAGTTTGTATTTACAAGACTGACTTACTGCAGGTGAAATTCTGCCAATATTTCCCTTACTGTACATACAGTACATAATAATTATTTAAAAACAATTAATGTAAATCAACAAAAGGTTTTTTTTTCATATTCCAAACGTTGTAGTAAGTTTGTATTTACAAGACTGACTTACTACAAGTGAAATTCTGCCAATATCTCCCTTACTGTTTGTACAGTACATAATTCTTAAAAAAAACAATTACTGTAAACCACCAAAAGGGTTTTTTCCTGTTCTAAAGGTTGTATTACGTTTGTAGTTACAAGACTTACTACAGGTGAAATTTTGCCAATATCTCCCTTACTGTACATACAGTACATAATAATTATTTAAAAACAGTTATTGTAAATCACCAAAAGGGTTTTTTTCATATTCCAAAGGTTGTAGTAAGTTTGTATTTACAAGACTGTCTGACTACAGGTGAAATTTTGCCAATATTTCCCTTACTGTACGTAATTATTCTTAAAAAAAACAATTACTGTAAATCACCAAAAGGGTTTTTTCCTGTTCCAAAGGTTGTATTACGTTTGTAGTTACAAGACCTACTTACTACAGGTGAAATTTTGCCAATATCTCCCTTACTGTACATACAGTACATAATAATTATTTTAAAACAATAAGTGTAAATCACCAAAAGGGTTTTTTCATATTCCAAAGGTTGTAGTAAGTTTGTATTTACAAGACTTACTTACTACAGGTGAAATTCTGCCAATATCTCCCTTACTGTTCGTACAGTACATAATTATTGTTAAAAAAACAATTACTGTAAATCACCAAAAGCGTTTTTTCCTGTTCTAAAGGTTGTATTACGTTTGTAGTTACAAGACTTACTTACAGGTTAAATTTTGCCAATATCTCCCTTACTGTACGTACAATAAATAATTATTCTTAGAAAACAATTACTGTAAATCACCAAAAGGGTTTTTTCATGTTCCAAAGGGTGTAGTAAATTTTTATTAGAAAACAACTTAGAACTTTTTTCATGTTCTAAAGGTTGTAGTACGCTCCTTGTTGTTTTTTAATTCTACAGCAGATTATTTATATTTATATTAATATTTATTAATTTATTATTTGCTTATTTATTTGTGTGTGTACTGGTGTATATATATATATATATGTGTGTGTGTGTGTGTGTGTGTGTGTGTGTGTGTGTGTATGTATAATGTCATGGGTAGTACAGTATAAACATGGGTTATGTCCCAGTAAAACAAAAGGCTTAAAAAAATAACAAAATTGTGTTTTCTGAAATTCAAAAGGTAGGTTTAGGTGTAGCGTTGGTATAGGGTGATAGAAAATACAGTTTATATAGTATAAAAACTATTACACCTATGGAGAGTCCCCGCAAACCACAAGTTGTTTTCAAAGAATAATTATCTACTGTACGTACAGTGAGATAGAAATTGGCAAAATTGTACCTATAGTAAATCAGTCTATTAACTACAAAGGTACAACAGGCTTTGGGACATTAAAAACCCTTTTTGGTGAACTACAGTATTTTTTTCCTAAGAATTATTATGTACTGTATGTACAGTAAGGAAGATATTGGCAAATTCGTACCTGTAGTAACCGTCTCATAACTACAAATGTACTACAGCCTTTGGAACATGAGAAAATCATTTTGTTCGATTACAGTAATGGGTTTTGAAAAATAATTATATACTGCATGTAGAGTAAGGCTGATATTTGCAACCTTGCACCTGTAGTAAGTCAGTCTTGTAATTACAAATGTATTACAACCTTTGGAACATAAAAAAACCATTATGGTGAATTACAGTAATTGCTTTCTATGAATAACTATGTACTGTATGTACAGTAAAGGAGAGGTTGGCAAAATTTCACCTGTAGTAATGCTGTGTTCACACCAAACGCGAATAGAGCGTCAAATTCGCGTCTACCACGTCTAGTTTGCCGCTTGACCATTTTGAGATCATTCGCTTCATTCGCGCGAGTAATTCGCTTCATTCGCGCGTGAAATTAACTTCACAACAGACCCGAATTCACGTCATGGGGGGGCTTCTGCCAGCTGAGTCCATTTTTATTCGGATAATTTTCAAAATATTACTGTTATTGTGTCATGGAATGTAGTTTTAAAAGTATTTCAGGCGAGAATGTAGTTGTTTTAAACTCAAATATGTGGTTTATTTATAATGACAGCGTCTATTTAAAAAATGTGTTTCGCCGATCTTGGAGATGAGCTCCATGCGATCAGTGGGAGCTCCGTCATCATGTATCCGGCGAGAGCAGCCTCACCTCGGCTAGATCTTCTGACATTTGCCGCTGGCTCTGATGTCTCTTTAGTGGTTCAAGATAAAACATAATTTGTTTGGGGTAAAATGAAACATTTCTTATCTTTGGCCTTTATTCAGTTTATCTATTAATATGTTTATATATATATATATATATATATATATATATATATATATATATATATATATATATATATATATATATATATATAGGTCATTTTTAGTCCTGTCTCTATAGAAATATGAACTTTTGTCATATAGCTCCGGTTGACTGCTCACTGACAACATCAGTCGTTCCTCCTTGTTGAATGAGTGGAGAAGGGTATTCCTGCACAACCGGAGGCTGCAGGAACATACTGTTGAATGAGTGACTCCTAGCAGGCTCCTGATTGGTTAACGCGGCGCGAATTGACACCAAAGTTCAAATTTTTCAACACGGGCGGCAGACGCGAATTTGAGTCAAACGGTAAATGCACAAAAAGCACCATTCGCGCTTAACGCGCGTTTCGCGCAAAGCGCTCTATTCGCGTGTCAATTAGCGTCATACACGCGAATTAGGCGAATTCGCGTCTTCCGCGCCGCGCTTAATGCCCCATTCGCGCTGCGAGACCTCCAGACGCGCGTAAACGCGCCTTTGCATTGACTTAACACTGAAATCATTCGCGCCAGACGCTCTATTCGCGTTTGGTGTGAACACAGCTTAAGTCAGTCTTGTAACTACAAACTAACTAGAAACTTTGAAACATGAAAAAACCCTTATGGTGATTTACAATAATTGTTTTATGAGAATAATTATGTACTGTACGTACAGTAAGGGAGATTATTGGCAAACTTTCACCTGTAGTTATTCAGTCTGGCCACTAGGAATGTACTACAACCTTTAGAACATAAAAAAACCTGTTGGTGATTTACAGTAATTGTTTTAATACAATAATTATTTACTGTATGTACAGTAAGGGAGATTTTGCAAACTTTCACCTCTAGTAAGTCACTCTTGTAACTACAAACATACAACAACCTTTGAAACATGAAAAAAAAACATTTTGGTCAATAACAGTAATTGTTTTTGATGATTGATTATGTATTGTACATACAGTAAGGGATATATTGGCACACTTTCACCTGCAGTAAGTTAGTCTTGTAACTAGTGATGTACTACAACATTTGGAACAAAAAAAAAACCCTTTTGGTCAATTACAGTAATTGTTTTCTAAGATTATTTATGTACTGTACATACAGTAAAAGAGATATCGGCAAACTTTCACCCGTAAAAAGTCAGTCTTGTAACTACAAACTAAGTACAACCTTTGAAACATGAAAAAACCCTTATGCTGAATTACAGTGTTTTCTAAGAATAATAATTTACTGTACATACAGTAAGGGAGACATTGGCAGAATTTCACCTGTAGTAAGTCAGTCTTTTAGTTTGTAGTTACAAGACTGACTTTTTACGGCTGAAAGTTTGCCGATTGCCTTTTACTGTATGTACAGTACATAAATAATCTTAGAAAACAATTACTGTAATTGACCAAAAGGGTTTTTTTGTTCCAAATGTTGTAGTACATCACTAGTTACAAGACTAACTTACTGCAGGTGAAAGTGTGCCAATATATCCCTTACTGTATGTACAATACATAATCATCAAAACAATTACTGTAATTGACCAAAATGTTTTTTTTTTTATGTTTCAAAGGTTGTAGTATGTTTGTAGTTACAAGAGTGACTTACTAGAGGTGAAAGTTAGCAAAATCTCCCTTACTGTACATACAGTAAATAATTATTGTATTAAAACAATTACTGTAATTCACCAATAGGTTTTTTATGTTCTAAAGGTTGTAGTACATTCCTAGTGGCCAGACTGAATAACTACAGGTGAAAGTTTGCCAATAATCTCCCTTACTGTACGTACAGTACATAATTATTCTCATAAAACAATTATTGTAAATCACCATAAGGGTTTTTTCATGTTTCAAAGTTTCTAGTTAGTTTGTAGTTACAAGACTGACTTATGCTGTGTTCACACCAAACGCGAATAGAGTGTCTGGCACGAATGATTTCAATGTTAAGTCAATGCAAAGGCACGTTTACGCGCGTCTGGAGGTTTCGCGGCGCGAATGGGGCATTAAGTGCGGCACGGAAGACGCGAATTCGCCTAATTCGCGCGTCTAGTTCGCGCGAATGACGCTAATTGACACGCGAATAGAGCGCTTCGCGCGAATGGTGCTTTTTGTGCATTTACCGTTTGACGCAAATTCGCGTCTGCTGGCCGTGTTGAAAAATTTGAACTTTGGTGTCAATTCGCGCCGCGTTAACCAATCAGGAGCCTGCTAGGAGTAACTCATTCAACAGTATGTTCCTGCAGCCTCCGGTTGTGCGGGAATACCCTTCTCCACTCATTCAACAAGGAGGAACGACTGATGTTGTCAGTGAGCAGTCAACCGGAGCTATATGACAAAAGTTCATATTTCTATAGAGACAGGAATAAAAATTACCTATATATATATAAAAAAACATATTAATAGATAAACTGAATAAAGGCCAAAGATAAGAAACGTTTCATTTTACCCCAAACAAATTATGTTTTATCTTGAACCACTAAAGAGACATCAGAGCCAGCGGCAAATGTCAGAAGATCTAGCCGAGGTGAGGCTGCTCTCGCCGGATGCATGATGACGGAGCTCCCGCTGATCGCATGGAGCTCATCTCCGAGATCGGCGAAACACATTTTTTAAATAGACGCTGTCATTATAAATAAACCGCATATTTGAGTTTAAAACAACTACATTCTCGCCTGAAATACATTTAAAACTACATTCCATGACACAATAACAGTAATATTTTGAAAATTATCCGAATAAAAATGGACTCAGCTGGCAGAAGCCCCCCCATGACGCGAATTCGTGTCTGTTGTGAAGTTAATTTCACGCGCGAATGAAGCGAATGATCTCAAAATGGTCAAGCGGCAAACTAGACGCGGTAGACGCGAATTTGACGCTCTATTCGCGTTTGGTGTGAACACAGCATTACTACAGGTGAAATTTTGCCAACCTCTCCTTTACTGTACATACAGTACATAGTTATTCATAGAAAGCAATTACTGTAATTCACCATAATGTTTTTTTTTATGTTCCAAAGGTTGTAATACATTTGTAATTACAAGACTGACTTACTACAGGTACGATTTTTCCAACATCTTCCTTACTGTACATACAGTACATAATAATTCTTAGGAAAAAAATACTGTAGTTCACCAAAAAGGGTTTTTAATGTCCCAAAGCCTGTTGTACCTTTGTAGTTAATAGACTGAATTACTATAGGTACAATTATGCCAATTTCTATCTCACTGTACGTACAGTAGATAATTATTCTTTGAAAACAACTTGTGGTTTGCGGGGACTCTCCATAGGTGTAATAGTTTTTATACTATATAAACTGTATTTTCTATCACCCTATACCAACGCTACACCTAAACCTACCCCCTCACAGAAAACTAATGGCAACTTTTGAATTTCAGAAAACACAATTTTGTTATTTTTTTAAGCCTTTTGTTTTACTGGGACATAACCCATGTTTATACTGTATTACCCATGACATTATACATACACACACACATATATATATACATACACCAGTACACACACAAATAAATAAGCAAATAATAAATTAATAAATATTAATATAAATATAAATAATCTGCTGTAGAATTAAAAAACAACAAGGAGCGTACTACAACCTTTAGAACATGAAAAAAGTGAATTAGTTTTTAATGAAAATATTTGTGTGCTGTACAAGCAGTAAATGTGGTATTGTGAAAATGTAACCTTCAGTAAGTCTGTCTGGTCACTACGAATGTACAGCAACCTTTAAAAAAAAAAACACTTGGTAAACTTCAGTATTTTTTTCTAAGAATAATTATGCACTGTTTGTACAGTAATGGAGATATTGACAAAGTTTCACCTCACCTGGAGTAAGTCAGTCTTGCAACTAGGAATATACTACAGCCTTTTGAACATAAAAAATATGGAAGTAAAATAATGACTTATGTCTTTGAAACAAAAAAGCATGCTGAATAGCACTATCTGAAAAAATAATGCATTGAATTAACAGTACTTGCATTTTAATAATGCCTTGTATTTCCAGGGCTTGCATCTTTAGGTCCTGAAATTTAATATAGTTGTTAGTTTAAGCTGTGAATAATTCAATTAAAAATATTTCACATACTTTTTGATAATAAAAAAATCAATAATTCATATTCACGTTCCAGAATTCACTTCCAAAATATTAAATCGGTTAAAAAAATACGATGTATAATATTCGACAGGCAAATTTCGGTCCATTTTATTTCACTTTCCAAATTCGCTTCCACAAGTTCAGTGGTTAAAACTTTGCAGATAATTCGCCATTTCACATCCGGGAGCTGCAGGAATAGCAGTAGAGCACAGAGGCATGATCTCCATCTGCTGTCAGTCGCTCACCAGGAGGTGGTGCAAGCGGCTTCTGATGAAGACCAAAGCAATAGGTGGATTTAGTAATACAGTTACAAAAACTTATCTGCAGAAATTAAGCAAGCGCTAAGTAGAAGTTTTGATTATCGGGGCATGTGGAAAAGCTGATTGTGCATATGTTTATTTAAAAATCTTTGCTGTTAACAAGTAAGCAGCATTCAAAGGAGATTATAATGGTGTTTTACCCAACGCTGAATTACAGAACTAACATTACATCTAAGGAAGATGTTTATATATTGCTTTCGGTTGTTTAGTGTCCGTAACTTTGTGTCATGGCTTGTGCGTCGCTGTGCTGTAATACTGGGGATCCCCTCGCATCACACTCCAGGATTCCCCAATGACAAGTAACGCTTCTCAATCAATTAATACTGTGATATAAGACCTCAGATCTCAGAATACTTTTTATTGATGATTATGCAAACTATATAGACAGTTAAGCAGATGTAAAATATGAACGAAAGCTCAAGGTTTCACGCGGTTTCCCTCAGAAATCTGTTAAAGAAAAGAAAACACATTACGTGGCTCAGAGCACTAACAGTGACAGCGATTAAAAGACAAAACTCAAATCTTACTGATGATGCCAACTATATACAGACAGATGAGGATATGAACACAAGTTATGGAACAAGAAAAACTGCATGTTATGTATGTATGTATGTATGTATGTATATATATATATATATATATATATATATATATATATATATATATATATAAAACATTTACATCTTTTAATGCCTCAAGATATTAAATTATTAAAATCGGCATCTAATTAATACAATATATTACTGTATATTAAGTTCATTTAATCAGACGAGCCTCACAAACCACAAAGTTTCACCAAATTTAACCTTTTTTTATTTTTCGTAAAAAGGAAACCATGTGCAGTAGTTTTATGTTTGATATTTGCCTAAGATCCTTTAGGGACCGTCTGCAAATTTACCTCAAAACGAAACGTAGTACAATAATATATTCAAATTAATCAGTTTACAATAAATTTATAATTTACTCAAACTGACTAAATATATATGGCCAATAACTTATTTCTCTTTGTATGGACACTACACAAATATTTTTTTAAGAAAAAATAACAATACTTAAAAAAAAAAAAAATTAAATGGGGGTTTTCGTGTTCAAAATGTTGAATGTTACTAGTATGTTGCTAGTGACCAGACTGACTTGCTACAGTTGAAATTTTGCCAATATCTTCCTCACTGTATATACAGTATATAATAACTCATAAGAAATTACTGTAATTCACATAATTTTTATTTTATTTTATTATTGTATTATGTTCCAAAGTTTGTAGTACATTCCTAGTGACTAGACTGACATACTATAGGTAAATTTCTGCTAATACCTTCCTTGCTGTACATAAAGTACATCAATATTTTATAATACAACATTTGGAACATGAAAAATCCCTTTTGGGGTCTTACGGATTTTGTTTTATTTTAAATAATTGTGAATGGCACATACACTATAAGGCAGATATTAGCAATTTACATGAACTACGTAACTAACAACATACTACAACCTGTGAAACATGAAAAAATCCCTTTGGGTAAATGTTTTTTTTTTTTTTTAAGAAATGTTTGTACTGTACGTAATGTAAGGGAGATATTGGCTAAATCTAACCTGTAGTAAGTCAGCCTTGTATCTAGCAATGTACTACAACTGTTGGAGCATGAAAACCCTTTCCAGGGATCTTTAATATGTAAATAATTGTATACTGTAAATATATGAAGGGAGGTATTGGCAAAATCTCACCTGTAGAAAATCACTATGAGAAATACAAGATTAAGAATTTGACTGTGTTATTTAAAATTGTAATTAAAACACATTGGACCTTTTAACCCAGTCAGTGGAATTGTCAGGCGGTCCCTTGGGTGCGGTAGCATGTCAATAATTTCTTCAGTTTAAATTTTCAGAATTAATATACCTAGATTGTTTTTAACTAATTTTTTTATGTTAATATAAATTGGTTGCATATTGTTAAAACTAATCATGGTATTGATATCTTTGTGGGACTGTCGACTTTATAGATCAGTGGTAATGGAAATCAATTATAAAGAAAATGCAGCGCATTGGATTCTTTTTGACCCCATTTGCTTGCCTGTATATAGTTTGCATAATCATCAATAAAATGTATTCTGAGATCTGAGGTCTTATATCACAGTAGTAATTGATTGAGAAGCTTTACTCGTCATTGGGGAATCCTGGAGTGTGCGTGAGGGGATCCCCAGTATTACAGCACAAGCCATGACACAAAGTTACGGAAACTAAACAACCGAAAGCAATATATGTCTTCCTTAGATGTAATGTTAGTTCTGTACTTCAGCGTTGGGTAAAACACCATTATAATCTCCTTTGAATGCTGCTTACTTGGTAACAGCAAAGATGTTGAAATAAACATACGCACAATCAGCTTTTCCACATGCCCCGATAATCAAAACTTCTGCTTAGCGCTTGCTTAATTTCTGCAGATCAGTTTTTGTAACTGTATTACTAAATCCACCTATTGCTTTGGCCTTATTTAACAGCCGCTTGCACCATCTGCTGGTGAGCGACTGACAGCAGATGGAGATCATGCCTCTGTGCTCTACTGTTATTCCTGCAGCTCCCGGATGTGAAATGGCGAATTATCTGCCGAATTTTAACCACTGAACTTGTGGAAGCGAATTTGGAAAGTGAAATAAAATGGACCGAAATTTGCCTGTCGAATATTATATATCGTATTTTTTAACCGATTTAATATTTTGGAAGTGAATTCTGGAACGTGAATATGAATTATTGATTTTTTTAATTATGATATGGTGTGTGAAATATTTTTAATTGAAATATTCACAGCTTAAATGAACAACTATATCAAATTTCAATTAAAATTTTAATTTTAAGAATAATTATGTACTGTATGTACAGTAAGATATTGGCAAAATTTCACCTGTAGTAAGTAAGTCTTGTAACTACAAACGTACTACAATCTTTGGAACAGGAAAAAACCCTTTTGGTGATTTACAGTAATTGTTTTTTTAAGAATAATTTTAATTTTAATAAGGGAGATATTAGCAAAAATTAACCTGTAGTAAGTCAGTCTTGTATATACAAACTTACTACAACCTTTGGAATATGAAAAAAAACTACTTTGGTGAATTACAGTAATTGTTTTCTAAGAATAATTATGTACTATATGTACAGTAAGGGCTACATTGGCATAATCTCACCTGTAGCAAGTCAGTCTTGTAACTACAAACTTACTACAATGTTTGGGACATGAAA
This sequence comes from Carassius auratus, assembly GCF_003368295.1. Taxonomy (NCBI): domain Eukaryota; kingdom Metazoa; phylum Chordata; class Actinopteri; order Cypriniformes; family Cyprinidae; genus Carassius; species Carassius auratus. The sequence goes on from NW_020524242.1 coordinate 135,076, forward strand.
AAACCCTTATGGTGAATTACAGTAATTGTTTTCTAAGAATAATTATTCACTGTATGCACAGTAAGTGAGATATTGGGAAAATTTCACCAGTAGTAAGTCAGTTTTACAAATACAAACTTACTACAACCTTTGGAACATGAAAAAACCCTTTTGGTGAATTACAGTAATTGTTTTCTAAGAATAATTTTGTACTGTATGTACAGTAAGGGTTATATTGTCATAATTTCACCTGTAGTAAGTCAGTCTTGTAACAAAAAACATACTACAACCTTTGAAACATAAAAAATTCAATATAGTGAAATACATTAATTGTTTGCAAAGAATAATGATGTACTGTACGTACAGTAAGGGAGATATTGGCAAAATCTCATCTGTAGTAATTCGGTCTTGTAACTACGAACATACTACAGCCTTTGGAACATGAAAAAAAACTATTTTGGTGAATTACAGTAATTGTTTTCTAAAACAATTATGTACTGTATGTACAGTAAGGGTTATAGTGGCATAATCTCACCTGTAGTAAGTCAGTCTTGTAACTAAAAACATACTACAACCTTTGAAACAAAAAAAATAATTTAGTGAAATACATTAATTGTTTGCTGTGAAAAATGATGTACTGTATGTACAGTAAGGGAGATATTGGCAAAATCTCACCTGTAGTAAGTCAGTCTGGACACTAGGAATGTAGTCACCTTGAACAGCAGTTTGGGTACTTACAGTAGTTTTTTATGAACATAATTGTGTACTGTACTTCATATATGAAGGAAGGTATTGGCAAAATCCCACCTGTAGTAAATTAATATGAGTTATACACGCCTTACAGTTTGGCAATGCATGGGCGTAGGTTTTTAGGGGGGGGGGGGCGCTAGGTACTAGTCCCTATCAATATTTTGAGATTACAAATTTGTCCCCACCCAAGGGCGTAACTTTGGGTCTACCATTGGGGGGGTTAAACTCGCCGCATATTTATTTAATAATTTTCTTGTGTAAAAGGTAACATGGTAATTTGTCGTTCCTGTATTAGAAATACATTGTGATACTTTTACTGATTTAGGCTACTTAACGTAAATGCAGCTGTTCACTTGACTATTTATGCCATAGTGACACAGTAGTTAAATTAAGTGTTTAAGCACTAGCCAGCAGTGGCAGCTTCCACTTAATAGATTTTTTGTGTGTGTTCAATATCTTATGAAGAAAAAAACATGTTAATAAACCAGCTTTAAGTTAAATTAACATCACATTTTAAAAACATCAAATAACAGCATTAAAAAATTTTCAAACTTTCTTTTTTTTTTGGCTGGTGTCGACCAACAATGAAAAATCGTTTTCTGGCTGTCTTTCAGTGTCATTTTCATCTTTCATCAGCTTTCTCCAAATATTCATCCCAGCGACTGCGCAAAATAGTGAACAAACTTGGTAGAGAAAGCCGGTTGGGTAATACCAAGTAGTCGGTGCGGGGGGCGGGGGGTACATTACAGATTATTTAAATTATGATACTATCTTTCTTGCTGGCAAATGAAATTAATAAAGAAAACGAACAAAAGTATTCATTCGGAATATTTATATTTATTTTAATCTGAATCACTTTTTTTTTTCTTTTTTGAATGACGTGATGATATTGGGGTTATATTAGCTGGATCTGATTTTTGAGGGGGTCATGACCTCCCTAACCCCCCTGCAAATTACGCGCATGTCCCCACCAATATTTAGCAAGCTCCTTTGAACTGCTATTTGGATCTTTGCACTGCTATTTGGATCGATTCTAACGGCCAGGACGACGACAGTACAAGAAACGCTGTAATTTGATTGGCGGCGGGGTATCTGACAGGCTACACGCGCGGGCCGGGACTACTTTTGTGTTTGCACTAGCAGCGAGCGGGTGGTTTGTGTGCACGCGCGGATGTTGACGATGCCGACGGTAAGTTACAAGGGCTGTCTCTCTGCCACATACAAAGGCCAGGGTAAAAACATTTTAATATTATATAATATATTTAAAAAAATATTAATATATTTATATATATTAATATTAATATATTTTTTTTTTGCCCCTTTTTGTACTTTGTAGATGCCACCCAAGAAGAAGAAAGGGGACATAAGAAGCTTTTTCATAAAGCAGAGACAGAGTGTAAGTAGGCAAAATAACTAGCTAGCCACAAATAAACTAGCAGTAGTGACTGACCAGGCTTTCAAATGCAGATTCTACTGTGGAAAATAGTATTAACTGGAGATAGTATGTGTTACCCAGGATGATAAAAAGCTATGTTAGCAAGTAACTGAATGTCAATTAGCCTGTACCTTAACTTAGAATCTTGCAGTCAACATAAACGTGAGTGTACTGGAGGGTAAATAGTGTTTATAATAGAAAAAGGTTATTATATTTATTTATTTAGATTTGTTTCCTTGTGGCAGAGTATCTTTTGTTAGTGTAAATACTAATGTACATGATAATTTATGTTAATAAAACGTTTGGTTGTTCAGCATAACACAGTCTCAGATTTTTTTTATTTTTTTTTGAGAGTGCATTTTTGAGATTATACAGTTATACTAGCTCTTTAGGGACAGTATACACGATGGTATATTGGGGTCAGGATACAATATAATGAGATGAAGTAGATTAACTTCTGTGTTGTGATATTCTGTATTGCCATCAGTCTGACATAAAAAAGGAAATCACCAATTAAATCACTGGTATCTTACAACAAAAGAATTGCGTGGGGGGGGGGGGGGGTTATGGGGATGTCCCCACCAAAGCTGAGACCAAACCTACGCCCATGTGGCAATGTTTACATTAGTTAAAATACATTGGACGTTTTAAACCCAATCGGTGGAACTGTCAGACGGTCCCTTACGCATCAAGCGCCGCTATAGCACGTCAAAGCTTTCTCCTGTTTAAATTTAGTGCTACAATACACTCAGGCGGTTTTTAAATAATATTTTCATGTAGATATAAAGTTGTTGCATATTGTTAAAACTAATTCTGATAGTGGTATCTTTCTAGGACTGTCGACTCTTCAGAGTAGTGGCACACGAAAACGAATGTCTGGTGAATATCGAACCTAAAGCTAACTTTACTGCGCTAATCGCTCTCCTCTTCCACTTCCTGTGAAGTGATGTATCGATGTTCCCTTATGCCGTGCGCAGTGCCCTTCGAACTGAACAAGTCCGCTCCCTTCGGATTGGAATCTCACTTAAGATGGCGGAATACCCTGTGAAGTCCACTTCGCAGTACACTTACGGTCGAATGGAACGCAACTTGAGAGTGCAAGTCTGCAGCCAGACCCTTCTCCGAGATCATCTGGCTGGGCTCGGTGTTCATCTTCAATTCTCTCTTCACAGCAGTTCAGTCAGTGTACTGTTTGAGTAAATGAATTACTCCGGGATATTGGTTTATTCTTACTCAGAGGGAGTGTCAGTCACATTAAAAAAGTTAACAGCTTAAGTCATTTGTGGATTAATGCATATTGGAGACGCGAACCGTTTCAAACGATTCAGTTCGATTTGGTGAACTGGTTCAACCGGTTCACTAAGAAGAACCGGTTAAATTGAACGATTCGTTCGCGAATCGGACATCACTATCCTACATACGACTTGAGAGTCCAGTCATGTGCAGCTATGACTCTTATATGAGGGAAGCATAAAGCGTACTTCTGTTCATGTTGTCAAAAGTGAAACCGAAAGTGTTAAAGAATAATCAGAAATCACACACTTACCACACATCAGTAATACAAACAGAACGGACTTGAAAGGTTTCTTCATTTTGTTGTAGATTCCAGACAAATCCGATTTCTATGTCCTCCCGAGTGACCGCGAAAATAATGTTACTTAAACCAAATAAAGATTCATATATTTTTATACTGCTTGTGGCTAGCCAGTATATCAAATTTATTATTTTTATGCTACTGAACAATAATTCTTAAATGAAAATTTTTGCAATCTGACAGAAAACATCGAAAATCAGAATCCGTTAATGGCGACTGCAGCGTTTTCTTCTTCTTGGTTCTTCTTCTTCTTGTTGTAGAATTCCGGTGTTGTGTAATATTCGGTTCCCGTGAAAAACTGCTCCCGTAGGTGCAGTTACATGAATATTCATTAGTTCCCTTATTGTGGGCATGTCTTTGAAACAACGTGCAAACGAATGTAACTGAAAATATCAGTGCAGAATCCGTGTATCATTCGTTCTTTCGTTTTTCTAATTGAAACCAAAAATGGAAAAATAAAAAAAACGACTTGTTTTAAAAAAAATCTGTTTCCAAAACCAAAATGAAAAAAAAAAAACGGAAAAGCTTCGTTTTCCGATTTTCAAATTTGTGCTAATATCAAAAATAAAATAAAAAACGGATAACAAGCGTGTGTCTTTCACTTTGGTGTTTGATACAAGTAAGTGACGGTCGTTCTTGAACGATTCGGTCATTTTAAACGAATCTTTAATGTGACTCGGGAAGAACGAGTCGTCTCGTTGAGTGATTCGTTCAGTCGCGCATGCGCAAAATTCTATAGTTTCTGTACAGGAATTAGTCTAGTTCACCTGTTTCAGTTAATGCAGTGGGAGCCGGAAGATAATTGATTAGTTCATCTCTTGAGTCTTTCGGGTTTTCGATTCGCTCCTCACGTGACAGACCCATAAGCTTTGACCCATAAGCTTTTACCCTGGCCACAAATCTCTGTGTATATTATTACTATTATTATTATTATTATTTGTCTTTATGATTTTAAGTGTACTGCCTTAATGTTTTAATATTTGTATTGTTTAATAATAATAATAATAATAAAGACTGTATAAAAGGCTTGATCAATGCTGTCACAAGACGTGACAGCATTGGATAGAGAAATTAATTTACACGCTTCCTTACAAACAGGTGCCTAGTCATTATTATTATCATCATTATTATAATTATTATTTACTCTTACTGCATTTCTGAGCTTTTTACGTCTTACAGTTTATAAATGTACAAATTTCTATCATAATGGTTATTTTCTATACACTGAATGTTGTAACAAAGGTAATAAAGAGTACTTATTAATGAACACACGATTATGGTGGGTTTAATTTCCTTGATTTCTCTTCTTTGAACAACAATTTAAAAATTAATTGGATTAGACAGTGTTTGTGTAATCCAAACTCAATATGGATTTTTATCCCCAATGACTACTTTTCCAAATTAGGTGGTCTCCCTTTCTTATTGCTCTGTATAATATTGCTAGAATCCCTTACAATTTAACCAAATTTCATAAACAGGAATTACTTGCATGGTCATTCATTTTTAAGCACCCCTCAGCGGTACTTCACTTGGAAATTTTTAAACTATAGAATATTGCGCATGCCTGACTGAACGAATCACTTCCCGAGACGACTCGCTCTTCCTGAGTCACATTAAAGATTCGTTTAAAATGACCGAATCGTTCAAGAACGACCTTCACTAACTGGCATCAGACGAAAACACCAAAACACACAGGCTTGTTATCCGTTTTTTTTTTTTTTTTTTGATATTAGCACACATTTGAAAATCGGAAAACGAAGCTTTATCCGTTTTTTCATTTTGGTTTGTCGTTTTTTTTTTTTTTTTTCAATTTTTGGTTTCAATTAGAAAAACGAAAGAACGAATGATACACGGATTGTGCACGGTCAATCAGGGTATCTTCCGTCCATTCCAAATCCGTTTCAAATTAAAAAACAGAAAACGAAAAACTCAAGAGGATTCAAGTGAGAGAACATGAATTAAATAACGAGAAATGGAAAAATGGCTCGTTTATTCGTTATTCCATCTAGGTAAACAAACGGAAAATGAGTTTTTGACTTGATTTCTCATTTTGTCAATTGAGGTTTAAAAAACGATTTATGGCTTCAATATTTCATACGCACTTGTGGGCGGAGCTGAAACGCTCCTTTCATCTGATTGGTCGAATCGCTCCGCCTTCAACTCGATCTTACATTCTTTCAGAATAAGAGTCTTATAAGAGTAGTGTCTGAAACCACCGCACATAATTCGTGCTGCTGTGACTTGCAAGTCACCCCTTTAAATTATTTCTAGGTTATAGTATTGTATGAATATTGTCCCACTGTAAATACAGTGCAAATAGTTTTGTCCCTTGGATAAATTGAAGTGGAAATAAAAATCAATAATAGACTGAACAGTTCCATGATAATATGTCTGTAACATTTACCACTCTCATCTTTTAAGTCAAAAGGCACTAGGTAGGTGTGTGTGTGACATTAATAATTAATTGGGAAAATTAATATAGTTAAATTTATGAAATAAATTAGTAATATTAGTTTTATTCCATACTAAATTGAATGGTTTTTCTTTTAGTCTTGAGAAAGCCGACATATATTTGAACATTATTATCATTTATTATGAGAGTAATTGACAACGACTAAAATTTTAATGTTTCACCAAATTTCCTTCTCAAAAAATCCTAGTGACTTTCATTATCTGAGCAATGAAGGTCTTACACTTAATGTCCACTAGAGGGGGAGACAGGATTTCTATTTACGTAAAATGGCAAATAAATACATTAATTTCATGTGTACTACCATGAATATGCCATATCTGTGTTCAAGAATAAACTTCACACTTCAAGCTGTACTTAAAACTTCCCATTCTGGCTTTTTCAACCTACCTCCAAATTTATTTTAAGGTTTATTTTTTATTCACACTGGTTTATGCATTTAATGTTTGTCCATCTAGATCTTTTATTTTTCATGAGCTGTACATTTTAAGATGTACTCAGTGTTGATAAATCACATGCACTGAATATAAAGTGCTAATGTCAGGACTCTCAGTCCTCCTCTTGGATGGCCAGTGTCCTGCAAAGTTTAGCTACCCCAAATAAACACACCTAAGCTAAGCAAGGTCTTCAGGATCAGTAGCAATGTCCAAGCAAGTGTGTTGGAACTGAACTCTGCAGAACATGGTTCTCCCGGTTCAGGACTGGGTTTTAAATCTATAAATGAATTTGTACAGTTGGGTGTCTGCATGCAGAGGTGTACTTCAGTAAGTACAATGTAAACTGTAATCTATAAAGACAAAATCTTCAGATAAGCATTTAGGCCACTGCCTTGAGGTTTCCATCCATTGGTCAAAACAGACCTCGCACACCACCACACTCCTGTTAGCTTTCAACATTAATTGCGGCTGGTGCCAAATAAAAATTATTATGTATCCCTTGTGCATTGTTCAAAATTCACTACCCTTTCGTTATGTTTGGGATGAAAACATTTACTCAATTAAACTGCTGTAAGCATTAGATAAAAAAAAAAATTCCCCTAATTTATTGTTGGTGGATGTTTTTTTCACTGACTTCCATTATAATTACATTTTTGATTGCAACGCCATGACACATAATCATGCATTCTTGATTGTTTGTGGTTTTCCCTGTTGGTTTTTTCAGATACATCAAGGTAAGTGCACAAAGGTCTCTTTCACCCTCTCTCTCTCTCTTTCTCTCTCTCTCTCAAACACACACACACACACACACTATAATTTGCTGTTAAACTCCATATAACTCTATATACAGGCCAGAAACTAAGCCTTTTTTTGCACAGGCCTATCTAAAGGGTTGATGGTCCCACCTAGTGATCAACTGTAAAAATAACAAATGTTACCTCTTCCCAACAGGTGAAACCACCAACAATCAAGAGTGCATGATTATATGGTGTCATGGCTTTGCATCAAAAAATGTAGTTATAATGGAAGTCAATGGGGCAAAAACAGCCACCAACAATAAATGAGGGAGAAAAAATTAAAATCTAATGCTGCACAAAAACTAACAATACATCAAAGCCAATCTACAGTTACTAATCTTTGACATGCCCAAGACTGTTATAAAAGGTAAAAAAAAATATCCAGTCCACAATTACTTTTTATATTGAAAATATGTAATTTTGTGTGTTTCTTCCCAAATCAGTGACATCATTTATGAACTTGGTAATTAAAGAGTTAAAATCTTGGATTTTCTTTTTAAACATTTGGTAGTTTTGATCAGGACTGAGGGTGATTAATAGATTTATGCAAAACAAAATAAAAAAATCTTTATCTGAGACATTTTTACAGCATTTTAATTTAGTGGGTGTTTTCATCCGAACATAACAAAAGGGTAGTGAATTTACCCACAGTTTACTGTTGAGTTTTTGAAAAATTTCAAGCATTTTCCCAAAATAAGTGTAAAAATAAGATTTGTCACCAATCATTCCATTAGCTGCAACACAGAGAAAGTTGTGGCCAAAAGACTCAACTTTACCCCCTAGTGGACGAAAACGTCTCCAACAACGCATATGGGGTATTATGTAACAGCAAGTCATTTGTGCAAGTACATTTGACTTGCAGTTTTCCAAAACTTAATCATTTTTATTTGGCACCAGCTGCAGTAGTTAATGTTGTTTTATATTATACAGCTATCATTGAGCTAAGGTATACCCCCCTACCACCCCATCTATCATTGAAGAACCTGTGTTACACATGAAATTCATGTATTTATCTGTAATTTAAACTTACATAAACAGAAATCCTGTCTCCCCCTCTAGTGGACCTTAAGTGTAAGACCTTCATTGCTCAGATAATGAAAGTCACTAGGATTTTTTGAGAAGGAAAAAGTCTGACCAGTTACAGCGACGAGTCAAACGAGTCAGAAGATCTGAGCTGAATTTGGTGAAACAATAAAATTTTAGTCGTTGTCAATTACTCTCATAATAAATGATAATAATGTTCAAATATATGTCGGCTTTCTCAAGGCCAACAAAGAAGACTAAAAGAAAAACCATTCAATTTAGTATGGAATAAAACTAATATTACTAATTTATTTCATAAATTTAACTATATTAATTTTCCCAATTAATTATTAATGTCACACACACACCTACCTAGTGCCCTTTGACTTAAAAGATGAGAGTGGTAAATGTTACAGACATATTATCATGGAACTGTTCAGTCTATTATTGATTTTTATTTCCACTTCACTTTTATCCAAGGAGACAAAACTATTTGCACTGTATTTACAGTGGGACAATATTACTATAACCTAGAAATAATTTAAAGGCGTGACTTGCAAGTCACAGCAGCACGAATTATGTGCGCAGCAACATCTGACTCAAATATTATGTTAATTAACAGTGAGCGGTGGTTTCAGACACTACTCTTATAAGACTCTTATTCTGAAAGAATGTAAGATCGAGTTGAAGGCGGAGCGATTTGACCAATCAGATGAAAGGAGCGTTTCAGCTCCGCCCACAAGCTCGAATGAAATATTGAAGCCATAAACTGTTTTTTAAACCCCAAACGACAAAATGAGAAATCAAGTCAAAAACTCATTTTCCGTTTGTTTACCTAGATGGAATAACGAATAAACGAGTCATTTTTCCATTTCTCGTTATTGAATTCATGTTCTCTCACTTGAATCCTCTTGAGTTTTTCGTTTTCTGTTTTTTAATTTAAAACGGATTTGGAATGGACGGAAGATACCCTGATTCACGGTCCGTGTACCTTCGTATAATTCGTTTTTTAATTTATTATTGAAATCTGAAAAATGAAAAAACTGCACATTTTTCTTTTTTTCATTTGTCCAAACAAAACGAAAAATCAAGACTTCTGTTTCGTTTTTTCTTTTTTACGTTCAGGGACAGAAAACGAATAAACAACTTGTATATTCCATTCCTACATGTGGGCGGTAATGAAACGCCCCCCCCCCCACCCCCCCCCCCCCCGCTGATTGGTCAAACAAACATTACAACATAATGACAGTCCTAAAAACATAATAAGAGTCCTACGGATTCTTAACGTGTTTATTTCTACTACATTTTATCTCTTTCTCTTCATCATTTTGGTCTTTTGGCACACTGCTGTTTTATTATAGTACCCACCTATCAAAATCTGTTTGGCAAAGCTGCGCGACTCACTGAAGCACAGGGAAAATAGCCTATTGTAATGAAGCGAAGACTGCTATCAATTTATGTGAACATGTCATAACTTTTGTTTTAGACAATATTCAGTATTTAAAACTATGGGGGAATAAAATGACAGATATGAATAGAAATTAGCACATATATTATTTTTTCTATTTTGAGTTTTATTCATAGAGCACTTTATGCAAATTTCGTAAATCATAGGTTGTTTTCCCACTAGCATGGGACTAATGTCGTCAGAGTGCTTGTTCCAGTGATTTAATTTAGTGAAATGTGAATCCGACGTCATGATTTGAATGTAAACTCATTTGAGTTATAACAACATATCCAAACCCTGAAATAACACTTCGAACAATAAACCATAGATCAGTGTCAGAAATTAACCTGATTTTCAGTTTTTTTTTATTACATTTTAACTTTAGTATGTTAAATTTTTACATCAAAAACATTACAATAATAGGACAATAGGCTGTTACCAATTAAATCAGTATTCAGAGAAATAGACCCTGTGTTTGAAGATACTTTTATAGATATATTTACAGTTTAATGCTGATCAGAAAGCTGTGCGTGCATTTACATAGCAATTACAAATGTATAATGATATAAGATTAATGTTTTATACAACATTTTTAATACAGAAATACGAACAATTGTTTTTTTTAAATGAAATGAAAATGAAACTTGAATTATGAAAGCAATATCACCACTAGATGGCGGTATTTCATTGTGTTAATAAATAAGCCTTTTATTCAATCTATTCGTTCAAAATGCTTCATTAATTGATTCAGAAATAAAATCAAGTTGCTGTCTATAATAATTGGTCAGTGAATTGTTGTCTATATAATGGATCTCTCAAAGACTGTGATTCTTTAGGAACCATACACCATTCTTTGCTCCTACTGTGAGTCACACAGCGGTTCTGTGACGTGGGCAGCGAAAATAAAAAAATTCTATGCTATCAGTTAGATGGCCAGTACCCAATATGAATTAAATAAACTCAGCTTATTGTCTAAAACTACCTATGTTCACATAAATGAATAGTGGTCTGCGCTTGTCTAATACATTGTCCCCGCGCTGCAGTGCACAAAGATGTATAGGCTAGTAGAAGTTGTGAGTGCAGGTGAGAAATAAATTAATATTTAAAATGATAAACTAAATGTTTCACTGGTAGGTTGCATAATTTATGCCTACACAAAAGAAAGTTCTGTAGGGTTTGCCTCCGGTTTGTGTCAAGCCATTCGTTAATCTGGGCTGCGTTTCTCGATAACGATTGATTTTAGCGCTGAAGACCGTTTTCTACGAGTCATTTTACGATCGGCCGTTATTGTTTCATGTGCGTTTCCCAAAAATGCACTTAACACAGTCGCACGTAGCCATGCTTTAAGTGCTACTTAGGAGTCTCTATCCGTTTGTCAAGTGATGAAATGTCATCTTGAAGAATGGCTCGTTATTGTAGTAGGCCTACACAATTGTTTAATTGTTCAATCATTTAATTTAGATTTAATAATAATAATAAAAAACATTGTAAGAAGAAAGATTTATGCGGTCACCTGCAGGGCAATCAGCAGATTAGAAATTAAACTTTATTCAAATGCAATGTGATCATAAGGATTTGATTATACTTTATTGTACATTTTTTACTCGTTTTTGCTGTTGTTTTAAATGAATTCATAAATGAAAAAAATTAAAAAGGCAGCAAAAATAAAAATACACATCTAAATTAAATGACTAAACAAAAAACAAAATGAATGAAATAATGTAGGAAATATACTTCAAAATTATACATTGACAATCTGTAAATGACTTGCTGACTTGCACGAAAACCAGCAACCTATTGGACCCCAAAATAACGTCTCTCTCTCTCTCTCTCTCTCTCTCTCTCTCTCTCTCTAAGGCTATATAATAATAATAATAATAATAATAATAATAATAATTATTATTATTATTATTATTATTATTATTATTATTATTATTATGTAAAGTATAATCTTATTCGTATAATGCAATATAATATAATAAAAATATTATATTGTATCCGAGTTGTCTGGAACACAGCATAAGGTAAACATTTGGAATAACAACCAATGGTTTCTGAAATTTTCATAAAGTGCTTTATGAATAAAACTCAAAATAGAAAAGTAATAAATAATAGATGTGCTAAGTTCTATTCATATCTGTCATTTTATTTAAGTTCCTTCATCGTTCAAAATGCAGCATATTGTCTAAAACAAAAGTTATAACTAGATGTTCACATAAACTGAAAGCGGTCTGCACTTGGCTATATTTTCCCTGCGCTGCAGTGCATCGCACAGTTTGCCAGACAGATTTTGATAGGTGGGTACTATAATAAAGCAGCCGTGTGACAAAGGACCAAAAGGCTCTGCCTCTGTATGGATTATTTTGAACAGGTAACAAAGTGTCAATGAATAGTTTGTGTAATATGATAAATTGTCTTTAATGTTTTGCTTAATTGATAACAGGCACACAGAAAAACAATCAATAAGCTAATTTAACCTATCTTACCTAATATAGTTTTTACTGTTTGGTGTATTTCACTTTTCATTTGTGGAGCTTTATTTTTAATAGTTTTCTTTGATTAGACTACCTAGTTGTCATTGGAAAGAGACTAGTACAATGTGTATAACAAACCTGAAACAAACCACTACAAATGTATCTGTGTCTTAATAAAATCGGTGTGAGCATCCTGTGTCATGCTTTCTTTAATCTTTTTTTTTTTTTAATAACCAATTTTTACCAGCCTTCACAGCCCCATCAGTGTATTTATTACAGAGTGAGTCATGCAACATTGAAACAACATGAGTTAATTTTTATATTTAAATGAACAGTCTTTTGTCAATGGACACATTTTTCTTTATTGCATGGAGTTAACAGTCAAATACAGAGCTTAACGGTTTAGACAATCTGAGACAACCTGAGAAAGAACTACTAATAACAAATACTATAATAATGAAACATATCCAAGCATTGTGTCTGTTCTTTGACCATAGGCACTGAAAAACAACCTCATCATGTCATGTTTAAGAATAGTGAATAGTGATCCATTGTGTAAATAATGTTTAAATAGAGAGAGAGAGAGAGAGAGAGAGAGAGAGAGAGAGAGAGAGAGAGAGAGAACCAGTCTAGGGCTATTCTTAAACTTGGAAAATGTTATGAAAAGTATGAATTTTTTTTTATTCACATGCTGTATGGTTGAGATTATATTTTATTTCACAACTTTAAGTTCCATTGTTTAAAAAAAAAAAAATGCTTTATTGGCTAACGTTTCATAAACCTTCAGTTGTTATGCTCTAAAATCCAATGCCATTTGTAATTTCACAGTATTTTCACCTCCTAAATCACTAACCTTTAAAGTCACAATTCTATAATGGTCAAATTTACTCAGGCAGATGGCATTTTTTAATCACATTTATTTATTTATTTTTTAATAATTGTAGCCTACATAAATAGGTGAAGCAAAACAAATATTTGGATCGTCCCTTATTTTTTCCCTTATTTTCTTAAAGAATAAACACATTTTCTACACGAATAAACATGATAACATATTATTAATTCATAGAAGAAATGTAAGCAGTAAAAAGCTATTTTGAAACTTGAATTCAAATAATATTAAACTATCTTTAAAATATCAAAGAATTTATAAATTTAAAAGGATAAATGTCACAGTGCATGTTAAATAGCCTAAATGAACTTGTGTTAACAATATAATTAGAACTAACAATATAATTTGATTTTTTTAAATGACCAATTCCTGTATAAAATGGGACAGCAACCTTTATATCAAACATTTTTAAATCGTCCACAGCGGAGCATCGCGGGAGGGGGATCTGCGCCAGATCGCGTGAAGTGAATGTGAAGAACGAAGTCATTTTCAGATGCAATGAAAAAAAAAAACCTGGATAGCCTAGATTAGGCCCATGTAGGCTCTGCTCTGAAGTATATAATAATTATAATTTCTGTTAACCCAGAGTAACAAATTTTAACGGATTAATTGCCTTTTTTCTGCATGTTTTCTTTCTTTCTTTATTTTAAACACGCTAAAAAATAAATTTAGTTTGTGAGAGGAAAAAATATACAAGTCGTGTATGGGTTTCATTTTAACGGATGAATCACCTATTTTTTTTATTTATTTTTTTATTATATAATTCATGTATAAGTTGCATTTTATTGCATTTAGAAATAATAACTAAATGATATAATATGAACTAATAATGTTATAATGTACCAACAGGATATTTTTAGTTCCCTTCACTTTACAACAAATCGTTTAAATTTAACAAATATATCAGAACAAAACAAGAATTAAAAATATATAATTCTAATGGATAAATATAATTGCAGTATATAAGAATATAGGCATAGCTATAAACAAACAAACAAAAAAATAATTTAAAGCTAAGCAGGTTGGGCTCTCTCATTCTTTCACTCGGGGTTCGGGGTATTGGCTGAATAACTGGTGAAGATGACGCACTAACTCAGTCTGCACGTAGAGGTGGAGGCGGCAAAGAAGACTGCATGGGGACCAACAGCGCTGTTTTTGGTAAAACATGATTTTGACGACTTCATTAAGTTTTGTTTTATAGAAAACTCTTTTTAACCCCTTTACGTGCAATTATTATTGTTTATTATTGTTTCACTTTCACAGTACGCTAAACATCACTGTCTTACTTCATCTGGACAAACTGTGCATCAATGGAAAGTTTAAAGACTCAAGCTTCGATATTTGACCAATATTTTGATAAAACATTGTTGCAGTGACAGATATTTAGTGATTTATGTCAGGAGTGCAAAATAATAAATCCGTATTATGCCACATTTTGAATAGAAATTCACAACTCACTCATATTCAGTCACGTCTGCAGCGGTTTATTTGTGTTCACATAGACTCACTGAACAGCGTCAATAAGGATTTATAGACCAAAGATGCATATCTGCGGAGATATATGGATATATTTACTGATGTTTACTTCATATTTCTTCAGACAGAATCATCATTTCTATTCATTTTCCACGGATTTACGCGATCTGATGATAAATAGCCTCTGCCAGTGGCGTCTCTGTGTGTTTGCTTCCGTGTACTCAAGCTGTGACCCAGAAAGTCTCTGATTGGACGTTTGGGTTGTCAATCTGACAGTCCCAAAACCAGACAGCGTCAGATCGTGTCACATGGTTCGTGAACAGTTCCTGGTTCATATCTGCTCACAACAACACTGAAACACCTCTGTATACACGAAATATCCGAATAATAAACCCGCGATTACGATAATAAAGTTTGGTATGCGATTTTCTTGAGATCTGGGGCATTTTCATAAAAAAAATCGAAAATGTACATCGGAAATGCTAACTTGTGCAGCGATAAAAAAGGCTACAAATAACATATTTTTACAACAGTAAACGACCAAATTCCACCCCTGATCGCTAAAGGAAGTTATTATTAACACTCGATCGGGGTTTAAAGTGAGTTTTGAGTAAAAGTGTACTAATAATTTCATAAATTGTCTGATGTAGCTTGATGCTAACGTTAGCTCCAGTGCTACTAATAGCAGGTGCATTTCTTCTTCATAATGCATTTTTGTCTCAATAATTCACGTAAGGTCGTAAGAAAATGTTTTGTTGTATTTTTATAGTAAGACTTTTGATAAATAAGGGCTAAATGCAAACAGAGACTGAAGTGAGATCGCTGCTTTGTGTCTTTGTAAAGCCTGAAAAACCACAATAAAGGCTAATAAAGGAGGAATAATATCAAAAGAATAATGATAAAAGAATAATGCGGATAATGTGTCATACCTGGCGGAGGTGTGAAAGACTCGTTTGGTGAGAACAATACAACAATGAATCGGGGAGTTTTGCAAAGCCAACACACAAAATACACAGAAGAGTTTACATGTGAGATCTCACAGAGATGACAAGGGCCATAAATCAATCTGATTAGCCTTCTCTAAAAACACACATGACATGGCCTTAGAAAATACTTCATAAAATTCACAGTTTTACAGATTCGATTATGAAATTTTTCACGTTTCATTACCGCCCACATGTAGGAATGGAATATACAAGTTGTTTATTCGTTTTCTGTCCCTGAACGTAAAAACTAAAAAACGAAACCGAAGTCTTGATTTTTCGTTTTGTTTGGACAAATGAAAAAAAGAAATATGTGCAGTTTTTTCATTTTTCAGATTTCAATAATAAATTAAAAAACGAATTATACGAAGGTACACGGACCGTGCACGCTCTCAAAACGCTACTTGTTGAATGGATTATTTTGAACAGGTAACAAAGTGTCAATGAATAGTTTGTGTAATATGATAAATTGTCTTTAATGTTTTGCTTAATTGATAACAGGCACACAGAAAAACAATCAATAAGCTAATTTAACCTATCTTACCTAATATAGTTTTTACTGTTTGGTGTATTTCACTTTTCATTTGTGGAGCTTTATTTTTAATAGTTTTCTTTGATTAGACTACCTAGTTGTCATTGGAAAGAGACTAGTACAATGTGTATAACAAACCTGAAACAAACCACTACAAATGTATCTGTGTCTTAATAAAATCGGTGTGAGCATCCTGTGTCATGCTTTCTTTAATCTTTTTTTTTTTTTAATAACCAATTTTTACCAGCCTTCACAGCCCCATCAGTGTATTTATTACAGAGTGAGTCATGCAACATTGAAACAACATGAGTTAATTTTTATATTTAAATGAACAGTCTTTTGTCAATGGACACATTTTTCTTTATTGCATGGAGTTAACAGTCAAATACAGAGCTTAACGGTTTAGACAATCTGAGACAACCTGAGAAAGAACTACTAATAACAAATACTATAATAATGAAACATATCCAAGCATTGTGTCTGTTCTTTGACCATAGGCACTGAAAAACAACCTCATCATGTCATGTTTAAGAATAGTGAATAGTGATCCATTGTGTAAATAATGTTTAAATAGAGAGAGAGAGAGAGAGAGAGAGAGAGAGAGAGAACCAGTCTAGGGCTATTCTTAAACTTGGAAAATGTTATGAAAAGTATGAATTTTTTTTTATTCACATGCTGTATGGTTGAGATTATATTTTATTTCACAACTTTAAGTTCCATTGTTTAAAAAAAAAAAATGCTTTATTGGCTAACGTTTCATAAACCTTCAGTTGTTATGCTCTAAAATCCAATGCCATTTGTAATTTCACAGTATTTTCACCTCCTAAATCACTAACCTTTAAAGTCACAATTCTATAATGGTCAAATTTACTCAGGCAGATGGCATTTTTTAATCACATTTATTTATTTATTTTTTAATAATTGTAGCCTACATAAATAGGTGAAGCAAAACAAATATTTGGATCGTCCCTTATTTTTTCCCTTATTTTCTTAAAGAATAAACACATTTTCTACACGAATAAACATGATAACATATTATTAATTCATAGAAGAAATGTAAGCAGTAAAAAGCTATTTTGAAACTTGAATTCAAATAATATTAAACTATCTTTAAAATATCAAAGAATTTATAAATTTAAAAGGATAAATGTCACAGTGCATGTTAAATAGCCTAAATGAACTTGTGTTAACAATATAATTAGAACTAACAATATAATTTGATTTTTTAAATGACCAATTCCTGTATAAAATGGGACAGCAACCTTTATATCAAACATTTTTAAATCGTCCACAGCGGAGCATCGCGGGAGGGGGATCTGCGCCAGATCGCGTGAAGTGAATGTGAAGAACGAAGTCATTTTCAGATGCAATGAAAAAAAAAAACCTGGATAGCCTAGATTAGGCCCATGTAGGCTCTGCTCTGAAGTATATAATAATTATAATTTCTGTTAACCCAGAGTAACAAATTTTAACGGATTAATTGCCTTTTTTCTGCATGTTTTCTTTCTTTCTTTATTTTAAACACGCTAAAAAATAAATTTAGTTTGTGAGAGGAAAAAATATACAAGTCGTGTATGGGTTTCATTTTAACGGATGAATCACCTATTTTTTTTATTTATTTTTTTATTATATAATTCATGTATAAGTTGCATTTTATTGCATTTAGAAATAATAACTAAATGATATAATATGAACTAATAATGTTATAATGTACCAACAGGATATTTTTAGTTCCCTTCACTTTACAACAAATCGTTTAAATTTAACAAATATATCAGAACAAAACAAGAATTAAAAATATATAATTCTAATGGATAAATATAATTGCAGTATATAAGAATATAGGCATAGCTATAAACAAACAAACAAAAAAATAATTTAAAGCTAAGCAGGTTGGGCTCTCTCATTCTTTCACTCGGGGTTCGGGGTATTGGCTGAATAACTGGTGAAGATGACGCACTAACTCAGTCTGCACGTAGAGATGGAGGCGGCAAAGAAGACTGCATGGGGACCAACAGCGCTGTTTTTGGTAAAACATGATTTTGACGACTTCATTAAGTTTTGTTTTATAGAAAACTCTTTTTAACCCCTTTACGTGCAATTATTATTGTTTATTATTGTTTCACTTTCACAGTACGTTAAACATCACTGTCTTACTTCATCTGGACAAACTGTGCATCAATGGAAAGTTTAAAGACTCAAGCTTCGATATTTGACCAATATTTTGATAAAACATTGTTGCAGTGACAGATATTTAGTGATTTATGTCAGGAGTGCAAAATAATAAATCCGTATTATGCCACATTTTGAATAGAAATTCACAACTCACTCATATTCAGTCACGTCTGCAGCGGTTTATTTGTGTTCACATAGACTCACTGAACAGCGTCAATAAGGATTTATAGACCAAAGATGCATATCTGCGGAGATATATGGATATATTTACTGATGTTTACTTCATATTTCTTCAGACAGAATCATCATTTCTATTCATTTTCCACGGATTTACGCGATCTGATGATAAATAGCCTCTGCCAGTGGCGTCTCTGTGTGTTTGCTTCCGTGTACTCAAGCTGTGACCCAGAAAGTCTCTGATTGGACGTTTGGGTTGTCAATCTGACAGTCCCAAAACCAGACAGCGTCAGATCGTGTCACATGGTTCGTGAACAGTTCCTGGTTCATATCTGCTCACAACAACACTGAAACACCTCTGTATACACGAAATATCCGAATAATAAACCCGCGATTACGATAATAAAGTTTGGTATGCGATTTTCTTGAGATCTGGGGCATTTTCATAAAAAAAATCGAAAATGTACATCGGAAATGCTAACTTGTGCAGCGATAAAAAAGGCTACAAATAACATATTTTTACAACAGTAAACGACCAAATTCCACCCCTGATCGCTAAAGGAAGTTATTATTAACACTCGATCGGGGTTTAAAGTGAGTTTTGAGTAAAAGTGTACTAATAATTTCATAAATTGTCTGATGTAGCTTGATGCTAACGTTAGCTCCAGTGCTACTAATAGCAGGTGCATTTCTTCTTCATAATGCATTTTTGTCTCAATAATTCACGTAAGGTCGTAAGAAAATGTTTTGTTGTATTTTTATAG
Source organism: Carassius auratus (assembly GCF_003368295.1). NCBI lineage: Eukaryota > Metazoa > Chordata > Actinopteri > Cypriniformes > Cyprinidae > Carassius > Carassius auratus. The sequence continues at coordinate 154,478 of NW_020524242.1, forward strand.
TAAGACTTTTGATAAATAAGGGCTAAATGCAAACAGAGACTGAAGTGAGATCGCTGCTTTGTTTCTTTGTAAAGCCTGAAAAACCACAATAAAGGCTAATAAAGGAGGAATAATATCAAAAGAATAATGATAAAAGAATAATGCGGATAATGTGTCATACCTGGCGGAGGTGTGAAAGACTCGTTTGGTGAGAACAATACAACAATGAATCGGGGAGTTTTGCAAAGCCAACACACAAAATACACAGAAGAGTTTACATGTGAGATCTCACAGAGATGACAAGGACCATAAATCAATCTGATTAGCCTTCTCTAAAAACACACATGACATGGCCTTAGAAAATACTTCATAAAATTCACAGTTTTACAGATTCGATTATGAAATTTTTTATGAAGTTTTGGAAGACTTGTGGCCTTAGCTACACTGTGTTTTCAAACTCATATCCTACATCAACAATTTTTAAAATACATTTAAAAAATATGTTTTTTATATTTTTATTTTTGTTTTTATGTTTGAGCTTATATATCTCTATTATCATAACAGTCTGAGTGATTCTGATTCCTGAACAGTAAACTTTAAAGTGTCAGCTTTGTTAACAAAGGTTGATTATGTATCTAGTCAGAAAGAATCATGAGCAGAAACCTTTTTATTTTGGGTATGTCATTTCTGTCTCCATGCCAAAAAAGGGGGGTTACTAGTAAGGGGTTAAAAGATTTTCGTTTTGTATAAATTGTATCTTAATTTTGATCAATGTTTTATCAATCAGTTGCCCGTATTTAATAAATAAGAAGCAAATATATAGCCTAGCAGACAATGTAATAAGGCGCTGGCAGGATCACTTGCATTGCATGTGAATTAAACTCAGCGTGTGCCTCACAGTTTTGAGAAATATAGGATATATATTACAGACAGCTTGAAATGTCTACTTTTAAACGAAAATATTCAAACCAAAATAAACGGGCTACTTTCTGAGGATGTAATCCATATGAAATGTGCATTTCTCTCTGGCGTTCATGGCAAGTCAGCATCGTCAACTTCATCTTTGCAGCGACACAGAAAACACCAGTTTACTACTACTCAATTAAATGACCTCTTGCATATTTTCGAACCAGCAGGCCATTCTGGGTTGAGTGAGACCCCACGGAATGAGCAAGCGGATCGGGATATTCAGAAATGCGCTCTCTCACGAGCTCTGATCGGAACAAACCCGCATCAGTGTCTGCTGCTGACCTTGCAGAAACATACAAATAGACATAGCCAGACTAGACTATATTAGTACAAATTAAGATCTTACTGACGATTTTTTATAATTCTTGACAAAATTATAATATATTAATTTTGTTGTTGTTGTTTTTTTGCCTAGTTAGTTTTGCCTACGTTCCTATGGCCCAATGTAGCTACGATGAGCATTTACAGCTTTTTTAAAATGTGGGTCGGGTACAATATTTACTAATTGTTATTTTTTTGTGGTCCAAATTGCGGGCGGGTTAGTTTAAAACGTCGGTCGATGCAGGTTATTAATACATTGACCCGCGCATCACTGGTGCGAGTGGATAGATTCGCGCTTGCGCATTATTTTAATGTGCTTTTGTGTTACAATAATGCACTCTCGTTGCTGCTTCTGAACCGCTTACACGTAACTTACTGTATACGCACTGCAGATGCGTACAGTGACCCTTGGGCAATAAATATAATGGGCAAAACATATAACACCTAAGGCACCGCTACAGTAAGCTAGAGATAAAGTTCTCATTGGTTTTCTTTTGGAAATATGTTTAAAATTTATACTGAATGTATTTATGACTGTAAAGCATGTCTGTGTGTGTCAAAATCGTGATTAAAATCGAAATCGCAAAATTTATCAAAAAATCGTGATAGGTTTTTTTTGTCCATATCGCACAGCCCTAGTTTAAACTCAATAAATATAAACGCATTATTCATGCATTTAACTTTCTAGGTTTGTATAATAAGCTGCTCAAGCAAGCGGCAAAACATTTAAACACATAATTAGCCTACTTTTCTTGTTAAAATATTTAAAATTAAAACACCACAGACAAAAACAGTCTCGTGCATTGTGCATTTAAAGTCTTTATCACAAGCAATCCCTAGGGTCTTAATGAACTTTGTTTTTCTGCTTCCATAAAAGTGAACATATATATTGTTTTCCTTGTTTATCTAAAAGTGCTCTTTTTTAACCTTCAAACTAAATCTCTTAACCTTTAGCAAAACCTTTAACCTTTAGTTTTGAAACTCACTGGGTCTCTCGCGAGAAGTAAATCAAACATGATTTGTGTTGCAAGGCTCGTGATTGGCTGTTCGCCAGTGATGTCACACATTCATGTGCACGCACTCCACAAACTCAGGATCAAAGTCTGAGTTGACAAAGAAAGTTTATGAACAGCATCATGGTACCAACAAAGCCAGACTGAAGAGGTTTGGTTTTGTCAACTCAAAACTAATTCTGTAATTCTGAATTTGTTCAGCTACCATCATGGTACAGGTCCCCGGTAGCAAGTACTTGTTGGTAAAATTCGGAAAAGAAATTGAGAAATTATATTCCAGACAGATGAAGAATTTCCATTTGAATTCAGTATGACTGATGCTTTTTTACAATTAATTGTATTTTTCCACAAAAAAGTTGTCAACATGCTGTCACCCAGCTAGGAATGTTAGAAGTAACTGGAAGTAACTCACATTTGTTAATGTTAAGACGAAGAGCCGAGGCTTTAGAAAAGAGCTCAAGAGTCTCTAAAGCTAGCTCAAGCTGAGAGACATCCTTCAGAAACAAGACGCTGTCGTCAGCTGACTGACTTATCACCACTTCAGAGTCATCAACAGTTCTTCCTTTTAAAGCACTTTCTCTGATGTGTAAGTTTAGAAGTTGTGTAGCGATCAGAAACAGATGTGAGGAGATTGGGCATCTTGATTGAGATTAAATCTGGAGAGGAACCGCTGCTGAGCTCGACAGAGCTATTGCAATCAGTAGAAAGTATTTTAATAGATCTACAACACAAATCCCCAAATCCCAGCTTGGAACAAACATTCATGCTCCAGGAATTAAATGTTTTGTAATAGTCTGAGTATAAAATTATCATCAGAGAAACTAGAATGTCCAAAACCAGACGTATATTATTAAAAATTTGCCTTTTTGTAGAAAGACAGACTGAGATTCATCAATTTAATTATTCAAAACATATATTTGTGATAAAACCAAAGGAATAATTTTATAATGGTTATTTAGCAATGTAACTGGCCACCAGTGATCAATTAACAAGGGCTCTTTATTTGGTTTTGAAATTGAAGTTATAAGTCATTGACACAAAGTCGGAGGAAGCAAGGCTCTTTCTATACTTTCTGTAAATACTTTAAACGTTTAAAAATAAAAGTTTTTAAAATGTTTTTTAAATGCTTAATAAATCTCAGCAGTTAACCCGTCCGTTCCCAGAGATGTATTATTTTTTTTAAAGTTAATAGCATCAGTAAATTCTTAATCTAAGAGGAGCTTCACATATATTAAACTTGTCAATACTAATCTGCTTTATGTTACGTAAGGACTCGCACACAAATTACTAGAAACTCAGAACAAAAATTTGCTATAATTTTACGGTCCTTCACAATATAACCTTTAATCCTCAATTTTTCAATAGGATTATTTTTGGAGATCACGTGACCCGCTGACAGAGATGGCAGCTTGAGTCTGAAGCTCCCTGACCCGGTGTCGATAAACCATTCGTCTAAGTTATATTCTCAGCATAAATTTTAATATTTATTTCCTTATATTAGTTTACTTTTCTGTGCTGGCTAAACGACAGCTTCTACCCTCCTCTCCGGAGAAAAAACGACAGAAAGAGCCTGTTAATGAGGCGCTGCGTGCCATGGTGGCTGATGAGCTAAAGCTACAGTTCGGTGTCGTTCGGGAAATTTTCAAGGAGGAATTTCAACCGATCGCCGAAAGAATTGGATCGCTGGAGAAAGAGATGAGACTGATCAGTAATAATTTTGACAATATCCAGACAGCTGTTCGGAAAGTTAAGCAAGACTCGGCCGAAGTTAAGCTAACCGTTGACACACTTCAAGACAAAATGGCGAGATTAGAAGATAAAAGCCGTCAATGTAACATTCGTCTTGTCGGCCTTGCAGAAGGGGAAGAAGGCAGCGATGCTTTAGGATTCATGCAAGCACAGTTACCACGGTGGATCCCGTCACTTAAAAACAGACTGATCGAAATCGACAGGGCGCATCGTATATATACTGGTGACAGCAACAGAAAGAGCCTGCGTACTCTAATCTTCAAACTGCTTCGCTTCCAGGACAGGAACGCTATCCTCAAAAGAGCTCGAGCCACGGAACAAATAATACACAAGGGCAGCTCGCTTCTCTTCTTTTCAGACTACAGCAATCAAACCGCCATAAAAAGACGCAAGATGAATCAGTCTAGGAAAAGACTCACACAACTCGGGATCTCTTCCTTCATGATCTCTTTCGCCACGATCAAGGTGACGCACCGCGGATCAACCTCTCATCTCCAAACGCCGGCTGACGTGGAAGCTTTTGCTGACCAGCAACAGGCACTTGCTGCGCCTCTGCCCTTACGTGACAGCACACCAGTGAAAATGTTAACGGATAACAGTGCACTGTCTCCAGGAGAAGATGGAGACTGATATCACGATTATGCTGAGCACCACTTTAGTGTACTGTGACACCTAGTTGGTCTTGGACTCGGGTGATCCTCTGTTATGTTGGCCACGTATCCAGACAAGGTTGTTGTGATGGCAGGTAGGAGAGTTTGTTCTCACTCTCCGCTTACTGCCTTTCTGTTCCGTTCTTGTTGTTGCTCTCTTATAGTTTCAGATGCCATGAACTATCCTTACAAGTCCACAAGTAATTCTAGTTTCTTAATTAGTAAAATGTACAGTAATTCAATTGAATTATGGTTCTTAATATAATGTCTTGGAATGTCAACGGTTTAAATGGCGCCATTAAGAGAACTAAATGCTTGGATTATTTAAGATCTAAACGGATCTCTGTTGCACTAATATAGGAATCTCATCTGAAAACTTGCGATGTGCATAGATTTCAAAATAGATATTATAAATTAGTTTCTTTTTCCTCCTCTGATAAGAAATCTAAAGGAGTTTTGATTTTGATGGCCCGGCATCTTCCTTTTTCCATACATTGCACTAGGAGTGATACAGATGGTCGTATTACTTGTGTAGTTGGTACATGGTCCAATACTGGTCCCATTGACTACCTGCTCATATCACCAGCTTTCATTCCGTTTGTTGAAGTCACTGATATATTACCCCTTCTTCTTTCAGACCATTCGCCGGTTACATTGTATCTTCTCCCATTTTCTATTTCCTCCGGAAACAAACGTTGGAGATTTAATACATCTCTACTTCTTGACCAAGAATTCTTATCACAATTACGCACCTCCTTGGTAGAGTTTATTGAATTTAATAAGGGCTCGACAAATAACCCTCAAGTGCTATGGGAGGTAACAAAGTGTTTTATTAGAGGGAAATGCATTGCTTTCTCCTCATTTCGTCAGAGGTCTAGAAATGGCCGTAGAATTGAATTAGAGAGACAAGTTCAGGTGGATCTCAAAAATACTCACTGTCAACAAAAAGAAAAATAATTAAATGCACTTAAATCGGTATTAAAAGAATTGCTCTTACACAGAGCCCACTTTATTATGCACCGCACAAAACAGTCTTATTATTTTAATGGGGAGAGACCGAGTAAATTATTAGCGTTACGGATTAAACAGATGGAATCCAGAGCAAATATACATGCTATAAAGAAGGATGGCACCTTATACACTCAAACCAAAGATGTAAATCTGACTTTTATATCTTACTATGAACAATTATACACTTCTAATTCTTCCTCTAGTTATCAACAAAATGTATCTTTTCTTCAACAGTTTACCCTCTCCAAATTTGATGAACAACATTTTAAGAGGCTATATGGCCAACTATCATTAGATGAACTGAAAATGGCTTTAGACTCAATGCCGAAGAATAAAGCTCCAGGTAGTGACGGAATTCCTCCAGAACTAATTTCTGCCATCTGGGATATAGTTTCTCCACTTATTCTTGACTCTTTTAATTTTGCGATTGAAAATGGAACCCTTCACAGGGACCAAAATACAGCCCTTGTAACCCTTTTACTCAAGAAAGGCAAAGATCCCTTAGAATGTGCCAGTTATCGGCCTATTAGTTTAATAACTACAGATGCAAAACTCTTTGCTAAAACTTTAGCCCTTAGACTAAGTAAGTGTATAGATAAAGTCATAAACTATGACCAGTCTGGTTTTCTCAAAGATCGATTTGCCTCTGATAACATCAGGCGATTTCTACATATTATTCATAGGTCCAGTTCCTGTCCGACCTCTTCCGCGGTCATATCATTGGACGCGGAGAAGGCATTTGATAGGATAGAGTAGAGTTTTCTTTGGGCAGTTATTGATCATGTAGGGGGCGGGACAGAGATTTATTCAAATGGTTAAAACGCTTTATAACTGTTGTTCAGCACGGATTCTTAAAGGCTCCTTAGCATATTCCTCTTTTGCTCTTGGCAGGGGCACCCGTCAAGGATGCCCATTATCGCCCTTGCTCTTTACTTTATCAGTGGAACCATTAGCTCAAGCAGTACGGCAAACTTTATCCATACAACCAATTATCTGCGTAAATACCCCCCACAAAATTTCTCTCTATGCTAATGATATTTTGCTCTTTGTTTCCAATATTCCGGTGTCCGTTCCTGAATGCTTAAACCTTTTTAACATATTTGGTAGTCTTTCAGGTTATAAAATAAATTGGAATAAATCTGCTCTAATGCCTCTGAACGAGGCAGCTGGACAATAATCGAATAGTTTACCTCCTTTGATCCCCATAGTCAAACAGTTTACATATTTGGGTATTACTATATTTTCCTCATTTCATCTTATTTCTAATTGTAATTATAAATCTCTCCTAAATAAGAAAAAGGAGGATTTGGATAGATGGTGCCCCTTCTGTTTAGCTCTTCATGGTAGAATATCTACAATTAAAATGAATGTGCTCCCCAGGGTTAATTTTTTAGTTTCCATGTTGCCTCTTCCTCCACCTGAATTTTTTTTTAAGGAGCTTAACACAGCCATTTCTAGATTTATATGGATGAAGAAAAAACCAAGAATCAGACTTAAGACGATGCAGCGTAAGAAACTAGATGGAGGTCTGTCTTTACCTAATTTTGAACTATATAATTTATCCTTTCAAATAAGAGGAATCAGAACCTGAGTTAACTCAGATTCTCTGGTTTCATGGTGAGTTCTGGAAGCGAATATTATCCATCCAGTTCGATTACAAGATCTCCCCTTTTCAGGTATTTCAAAATCTTTAAAGAAAACTTATGGACCATTTATTGAATATTTGCTTGATGTATGGAAAAAGGTGGAGAAAATTATGGGTGGACCTTTCTTATATACTAAGACAACTCCATTATGGCATAATAACAGTTTATGCACCGGCAACAAACCCTTTGTTTTTTAAAATCTGGTCTGATGCGGGTGTTCATACTTTGAATGACATTTATTGTGATAATGGCCTCAAATCGTTTCAGGACTTAAGTGTAGAGTTTTCTTTACCTGGATTCTGTTTTTTTCTAGATTTAAGACTGAGGTCAGCTTTAAAGGCCTACGGCGTTCCTCTGGCCACCAATATGCTTACTCATCCTCTGTGGGAATGGTTGAACATTGATACTCCTTCTAGTGGTTTAGTTTCTAAGATTTATAATTCCATTCTCATACTACAGTATACTTATATTCCAGCTATCCACTTCTGGGAAAGGGATGGTCTTGTTCAACCTGATTGGGATGTGGTATGGGCCAGATGTTTTACCGCTTCTAAAAATCTTGCACATCAGATGATACATTATAAATGTATTAATAGAGCCTATTTTTTTCCGACCCCCCAATCATTGATCGGGCACACAGTGTACCGCAGCCAAAGCCCCCGGAGGGAACCAAGTCGCACGCACTAATCCACAAATCCATTACTTTCAAGACAAAGAGCATATCTTGCGTCTTCGACAGGGACGCCATCTTGAATACCAGGGGCGTAAAGTGCTGTTTTTTCCGGATTATACGGCTGAAGTAATGGAACAACGCCGGAGCTTCAACGAAGCGATGCAAATGTTAAGAGAGCTTAACGTGCGTCATATTCTGCGCTTCCCTGCCAAGCTTTGCATCACCCATAATGGAAATACAGGAATATTTACATCTCCCACGGACGCAAAGTTATACATAGACAAAGAGCTGAGACAAGTCGCTGAAACGGATCAAGAATAATTGTTGATGTGTAGTGCTATGTAGTTTGGATAGAGACTGTAAGTGTATATTATCCTTTTCCAGATAAGATTCGGTTGTGGAGTTTGCATCTCCTGTCTTACCAATTTTTTTCTTCTTTTTTTTCTTCTTTTTTTTCTCTTATGCTGATTGTTCTACTTAACTGTGCGAGTTAGTGTAATTTAACTCTTTGCTTCTAGTATCGCATACTCTAGTCATTAGGGGGAGCCATAATGCTTCGTTTGGGGAAGTCATTTGAGGCAATGGGATGGGGGGGCTTAAAGTTCGAGGTTCAAATGTTTGTTTGTTTTTTCTCGGAGGGAGGGGGGATAGTATTATGCTCTTTCTCTGTGATACAAAAGTAAAATGAAAGGGAACGATACAACTAACAGAGGAAATCCTATCTTAACTTTTGCATCTTGGAATGTTAAAGGGCTAGGCCATCCCATTAAAAGAGGCAAGGTGTTTACCTATCTCAAATCTTTGAAAGCAACATCTTATTTTTACAGCAAACACATTTAGCTGTGGGGCAAGAGCATAAACTTAGGGCAAACTGGATTTCTCTTGTATATCAGACTCCTTTCAACAGCAAGGCCAGGGGGGTAGCAATTCTACTTCGCAATTCTACTTCTACTCTGATCTGTATACTTCAAAATGCAATGCCAGCCGGGGGGGGGGGGTTATGAATGTTTTTTTGACAGTCTTAATCTTCCCCAGTTAGATAAAATTATAAAAGAGGAACTAGAACGCGTGTTTTCTGAAGGGGAGATATTAGAGGCCATCAAGTCTTTCCCGTCGGGCAAAGCACCAGGGGCAGATGGCTTTGGATGTGAATTTTATAAAGCCTTCTCTTCAAAACTAGCCCCATACTTTTTAAGAATGATTAATGACTCCTATGAAAATGACAGACTCCCCAACTCATTATATGAGGCCAATATTTGTGTTCTTTTAAAGAAAGGAAAAGATGACACGGATCCGGCCAATTATCGACCTATATCGCTTCTTAACTTTGATCAGAAGGTGATAACAAAAGTCTTAGCAATTAGACTCTGAAAGCATATCTCAACAATAATACACCCAGACCAAACTGGGTTTATACCAGGTCGTTTTTCCTTTTGCAATGTGCGTCTTCTTATCAATATTCTTTATAAGAAGCGTGATAAGGAAGCTTCAGGAGAAATCATTTCACTAGACGCCCAAAAGGCGTTTGACCAAATAGAATGGCCATTTATGCTAAAAGCACTTGAGCGATTTGGGTTTGGGAGTCATCTCATCAAGTGGGTAAACATTCTATATTTATGTCCTCGATCATCCATACTAACAAACTCTAACAAATCTAAGTCTTTTGAGTTGCATCGAGGAGTTAGAAAAGGAGACCCCCTTTCTCCTCTTCTTTTTGATATTGCGTTGGAACCCTTAGCAGTAGGGATTAGAAGTCACCCACATATACATGGAATAAGCATGGGAAAGGATGAAGCTTTGGTTAGTCTATATGCTGATGATTTATTAATATATCTTTCTGATCCAGCCAATTCAGTTCCCTATCTGCTTGATTATATTAATGCTTTCTGTAAAATTTCTGGGTATACCATTAATTGGTCAAAAAGTGAGTTCATATCACTGGATGGACACACAAGTTCCATCCAGATTGATCCATCGCCTTTCAAAATTGTCACAGACCACTTTACATATCTTGGAATTGTGATACCAAAGAACCCCAAACAGATATTTAAATTACATTTTTTGGCTAAAATTGACAAGTTAAAAGATAACATAGCAAGATGGAGGCTCCTTCCACTATCTATGATTGGCAAAATTAATGCAATTAAAATGGTTATTTTACCACAGTTCCTCTACCTTTTTCAAAATGTGCCTACTTATTTACCTTTATCTTTTTTCAAGCTTGTGGACTCAGTTATCTTACCATTTAATTGGGCTTACAAGACTCCCCGAATAGCAAAAGCACACCTGCAGAAACCCACTCAGATGGGAGGGCTAGGACTTCCAGTCTTTAAATATTATTATTGGGCAGCAAATGCCAGGGTTCTATCTTACTGGCAGAGGGGTATTCCTGGTGAAACTTTCTCTGTGGCCGACCCTTTATGGCTTAGATTAGAGACATTTTCTCTTACAACATCGTGTCTCCCAGTTTTACTTTTCTCAAAAGTTTCTCCCTCAACAAAGCTAATTGGTAACAATTTAATACTTAAAAATTCATTACGAATATTAAATCAGATAAGGAAACATCTTAAAACACCTGCCGCCTCTGTTCTTACACCCATCGCTAATAATTTAATCTCCCAAGATCTGACTTCTTTCGATATTTACAAGTAAGACATTATGTTCAAACGGTTATCCCACAATTTACTGACAAACCTGAGATTAATACATTTGAACAAATTTTTTGGGTAAATCCAAGCTCTAAACATCTGATCTCACGATGCGTTAATTCCTTCCAACTGCCTGTGAACACCAATCATATAAAAGAAGCCTGGGCTAAGGATTTTGAGGAAAAAGTGGCTGATGAAACCTGGAATGATAGTCTCAATAAGATCCAAGATTGCTCAATAAATGTGAGGCACAGGTTGATTCAATTTAAAGTGATACATAGACTATATTATTCCAAAACGAAATTGAGTAAGATATATAATTCTCTCTCTCCAATTTGTGACAGATGTAAATCAGAGGAGGGTTCTTTGTCACACATGTTTTGGTTTTGTCACAAACTGTTTAATTTTTGGACTGCTATATTTTATTTTTTTTTCAAAAGTTTTTAAAAAAGAGATTAAACCGGACCATAGTCTTGCAATTCTCGGATCCTCTGAGTCATTGAATGGTCTTCCAAGATCTCAGCAACGACCTCTATTGATGGGCATGACTCTTGCGAAAAAAATTATACTTTTAAACTGGAAATCTCCGGACACTCCATCGTTCAAAGTGTGGTTAAGTGAATTGTTTCACGTCATACAATTGGAAAGGATACGGTCCTTGGAGTCCAAATCTCACCGCCAATTTCAATTTATATGGCAGCCCTTCGTGGATTTCCTCAAAGTCTGAATAATGTATAATTGTTCTCTTTGTAACAATTCATGTATGATTAGGTCTTGTTTATATTAGTCCATCCCCCATTGTTTTTTTTTCTTCTTTTTTTTCTTTTTTTAGTATGGTTGTATTGTTTGATTTTCTTTGTTTTAATTTGTACATCATGTAAAAAGTTGAAAATAAAATATATATAAAAAATAAATAATAATAAATAAATAAAAATAATTCAGGCTCATTCATAAATTCCTGTTTAATTAATGGATTGATTCACAGTTTTTTTTTTTTTTATGAATCTCTTGAGTCTTCTTGAATAAAAAAAAAAAAAAAAACAGTCGATTTTTGCCAGATACTGGAGTAATGTAATCAACGCAATCTTTATCTGAAGAGACTCGTTTCACTTCAGCCAATTTATTGGTTATTCTTTAAAATTGGCAAGAATAAAAATAAATATTTACCCCCCCAAAAAAAAAAAAATATTATTAAAATAAATAAATAATATTTATTACAAATAACAATTCCCACCCTACTTAGCATGCTCATTTTATTTTATGTAGAAAATTTGAAACTATGTCAGTCTTAAATTACAAATCAAGCACTTTATTTCAATGGCTACTTTTCAGGTTTATTGTTTTCTTAAATTATTTAAATGTGTTGACAGTCAGGACATTTTGTGATGACCTGATTATATCTGTCTTATATACTGCTTTCGTCAGCAAGCAATGCGTCATCAAGGCTGTGTTGTACATGCTGATGAAAGCCTTTTACCCTTGCACAGTTGACCATATGCAGTACACCCATCCATATTAAGTTCAAAAAATGTTCCTTTTTAAATTGAGACTTGTAACATTTGGTATCTTTGTGTCATTTTTATTATGTAAATTGAGTGAGAAAAAGCAGTATCGGCTCCAAATATTGGCTCAAGAAAATGGGCTAAGGCTGATGGGAAAAAATCGGTATCGACACAAAAAAATCCATATCGGTCGATCCCTACAAGGGATGTGATGAGACCTTGTGGTACGAGATCTCGTAAGATACGGATGGTCTCGCGAGAACGTGAAGATATCCTCGCAAAACACTTTGCAGTTTACATTAGAGCTGCATAATTAACTATTCAGCTAAGTCTATTTACGACTGTTTTACATCGCAAGTGTCAGTGGAGCGTTAGAAGCACTGGAACTGGAACTGGAATCTTTTCTGGGAGCGTCCTAGACTGTTTCGCGCTGATGGATTACACCCCAGCAGAATTGGAGCGGAGCTTCTCTCTGACAACATCTCCAGGACACTTCGCTCCATGTGACTAGTAAGACAATTCTCAAATAACCATTATGATGAGTTTTGTTCTAACCGCTTAAATGCTAAAGGTACTTGCGCTGTAAAACCTATTAAGACTGTGTCTGTTCCCCGAATAGCGAGGTCAAAATATAAATATAAATATAATGTAGGATCTAGAAAAAAATCTTATCGTAATTAAACCAGAAAAATGTAAAGTAAATGAACAAAAACAATTTTTAAAGTTTGGGCTCATAAATATTAGATCACTCGCACCAAAAGCAGTTATTGTAAATGAAATGATCACAGATAATAGTTTTGATGTACTCTGCTTGACTGAAACCTGGCTAAAACCAAATGATTATTTTGGTCTAAATGAGTCTACTCCACCAAACTACTGTTATAAGCATGAGCCCCGTCAGACTGGTCAACAATATATAGTGATATTCTCAATGTTACCCAGAAAACAGGATACAGGTTTAACTCATTTGAAATACTTCTGCTAAATGTTACTCTGTCAGACATGCAAAAGAAATCTAATGTATCTCTTGCTCTGGCTACTGTGTATAGACCACCAGGGCCGTATACAGAATTCCTGAAAGAATTTGCAGATTTCCTCTCAGACCTTCTAGTTACAGTTGATAAGGCGCTAATCATGGGAGATTTTAATATTCACGTTGATAATGCAAATGATACATTAGGACTTGCGTTTACTGACCTAATAAACTCCTTTGGAGTCAAGCAAAATGTCACCGGGCCCACTCATCGTTTTAATCATACACTAGATTTAATTATATCGCATGGAATCGATCTTACTGCTATAGATATTGTACCTCAAAGTGATGATATTACAGACCATTTCCTTGTATCGTGCATGCTGCGTATAACTGATATTAACTATATGTCTCAGCGATACCGTCTGGGCAGAACTATTGTTCCAGCCACCAAAGAAAGATTCGCAAATAACCTGCCTGATCTATCTCAACTGCTAATTGTACCCAAAAATACACACGAATTAGACGAAATTACTGACAACATGGGCACTATTTTCTCTAATACATTAGAAGCTGTTGCCCCAATCAAATTGAAAAAAGTTAGAGAAAAACGTACTGTACCATGGTATAACAGTAATACTCACTCTCTCAAGAAATTAACTCGTAGTCTTGAACGCAAATGGAGAAAAACTAACTTAGAAGTTTTTAGAATTGCATGGAAAAACAGTATGTCCAGCTATAGACAGGCTCTAAAAACTGCTAGGGCAGAGCATATACACAAACTCATTGAAAATAACCAAAACAATCCAAGGTTTTTATTTAGCACAGTGGCTAAGTTAACAAATTACCAGATGCCACCTGATTCAAATATTCCACCAACGTTAAATAGTAATGACTTTATGAATTTCTTCACTGATAAAATAGATAACATTAGAAATACAATAGCGAATGTAGATTCTACAGCGTCTAACACTTCAGTTTCATCCATCGCACCCAAAGATAAACTGCAGCGCTTTACAACCATAGGACAGGAAGAGCTAAATAAACTTATCACTGTATCTAAACCAACAACATGTTTATTAGATCCTGTACCCACTAAATTACTGAAAGAGCTGTTACCTGTAGCAGAAGAAACGCTTCTCAATATCATAAACTCGTCGTTAACTTTAGGACACGTCCCAAAACCATTCAAGCTGGCGGTTATCAAGCCTCTTATTAAGAAACCAAAACTAGATCCTAGTGTACTGACAAATTATAGGCCTATTTCAAATCTTCCATTTATGTCTAAAATTTTAGAGAAAGTTGTGTCTGCTCAATTGAGCACCTTCCTGCATAAAAATGATATGTATGAAGAATTTCAGTCAGGTTTTAGGCCCCACCATAGCACAGAAACTGCACTTGTTAAAATTACAAATGACCTGCTCCTTGCGTCAGACCAAGGCTGCATCTCATTTCTAGTCTTACTTGATCTTAGTGCTGCGTTCGACACCATAGATCATGACATACTCATAGATCGATTACAAAACTATACAGGTATTCAAGGGCAGGCTCTAAGATGGTTTAGATCCTACCTGTCCGATCGCTACCATTTTGTTTACTTAAATGGGGAGTCATCTCATTTATCATCAGTAAAATATGGAGTGCCACAAGGATCCGTCCTAGGTCCCCTTCTATTTTCAATATATATGTTGCCCCTTGGTAATATTATTAGAAAATACGGAATTAGCTTCCACTGTTATGCTGATGATACTCAGCTATATATCTCAACGAGACCAGATGAAACTTCCCAATTATCTAAGCTAACAGAGTGTGTTAAAAATGTAAAAGATTGGATGACACACAATTTTCTCCAATTAAATTCGGATAAGACAGAGATATTAATTATTGGACCAAAAAACACTACACAGAATCTTGTAGATTACAATCTGCAACTAGACGGATGTACTGTTACTTCCTCTACAGTCAGAAATCTGGGTGTTATATTAGACAGCAATTTGTCTTTTGAAAATCATATTTCCAATGTTACAAAAACTGCATTCTTCCATCTTAGAAACATTGCCAAGCTACGAAACATGTTATCGGTTTCTGATGCAGAAAAGCTAGTTCATGCATTCATGACCTCTAGACTGGACTATTGTAATGCACTTCTAGGTGGTTGTCCTGCTTCGTCAATAAACAAGCTACAGGTAGTCCAAAATGCAGCAGCTAGAGTCCTTATGAGGTCAAGAAAATATGATCATATTACCCCAATTTTACAGTCTCTGCACTGGCTACCTATTAAGTTCCGTATCAGTTACAAATTATCATTACTTACCTATAAGGCCCTAAATGGTTTAGCTCCTGCGTACCTAACTAGCCTTCTACCACGCTACAACCCATCACGCACCCTAAGGTCACAAAACGCTGGACTTTTGGTCGTTCCTAGGATAGCAAAGTCCACTAAAGGAGGTAGAGCTTTCTCACATTTGGCTCCCAAACTCTGGAATAGCCTTCCTGATAATGTTCGGGGTTCAGACACACTCTCTCTGTTTAAATCTAGATTAAAAACACATCTCTTTCGCCAAGCATTCGAATAATGTTTCTTTTTAATTGTGAGTGTAGTTGCATCTGTTCAAAGTTGCATTTCTATTCATTAGCTTGGGTTAAACTAATTTTACTTTGTTGGATCAGCAGCTATGCTAATGATGTCTGTATTTTGTTTCTATGTTTCGCCACGGTATTTACATCCCGTGGTAACTAGGATTTAAACAAGCTCCAGTCTGGATCCAGAACACCTGGGAGGAGATGATGCTGACCCTCAGAGGACCCCAGATGATGCTAACCTTGAATCAACAAACAGAACTAACAATTATTGCTAAATGTGTGACTGAATCATATAATAACTTAATAATATTGATAGTTCATCGTCTAGCTGACTACGTCTTGTATTATTATTATTATTTTTTCTAAAATCCTGTCAAATGTGCACAAACTACTAGCTACTACTAAATATTGTAGAAACATAATTTTCTGTAAAGTTGCTTTGTAACGATTTATTTTGTAAAAAGCGCTATACAAATAAACTTGAATTGAATTGAATTGAATTGAATGTTTTGTTGCTGCCCATGTTAATGAATCAATCATGCTGCATCTGATCCAGAAAGAGCAACACTCTTTTCAACCACACATAAATACTTTGTGTTACAGACATTTAAATAAGTTTATAGTTTTATACATACAACTGGTAATAAAAATATTTGCTGGTAATTACTACCGAAGCTTCGAAGCTCAAAAACGGTAATCGGACCAGGCCTAAAAAGTCTCAGAAGTAATTTCAGGATATTTCCTGTCATTATAATTAATCACAATGTATCTATGACAAAGGGTTCTAAAAATATGACCTCTTTTAAAAAAGTGTTTCTGTGGCTCAATTTGCCCCAGGGTGGGGGTAACTGTTGGTGGGTAAGATGCACCATCTGAGAGTAAATTAACCATCACATTGACTCTAATTCAAACCCATGTGAAACCTTAAGATAATTTGCCTTTTTGGAAAAATAATTTAATAATCACATTTCATTTTCATATTCCGTTTCTTAAAGTTATCTTAAACAACATAACCCACTGGGCAAAGTTACGTCCAGTGGATGTCTTTTTATGTCTTTGCAGACGTTGAAAAGATGTCCACTGAGGAGCCAGAATGAAAGTTTTTTTTGACTTGTTCTGTACGTCAGATTTAGACGTTCACAGATCCTCCTTACAAGGTTAAAAACTAGTTCAAAAGTGGTCAGTGGACATATATTCAAGAGAAGCTCTTATTGAGAATTAACAGAGGTTTAAATGTTGATATTTGTTTCATTTGAAGTCATCATTGTGGTGGACAGTGTTTGGTTTAGTTGGGATCTTGGTCCAGTTACTTCTTGTGTTAGTTTGTCTCTGGCAACTATAATTTTGTTATAAAACACTTATTGTGGCAGAGAGTGTTGAGATCAAGTGTTAACATCTTGCTTTTAATGGTCATACAATTATAACAAAAAAAGATTTGTTGCAAACAGATGTTTGGTTGCAAGTAAAAAAAAAAAATATTGTACTTATTTTTAGAAAACGCATCATGTTCTCACACACAGATATCCATATTTTGGATACGCATCAATGGTGACAATCAAAACAAAAAAGCCTGCAAAAATAAGGATGAGTTTGTGCTATGAAGCTGTTCCATCACCGTTGTTGTGATGCATACGCTAAATCGTGATGTCTGTGTGTGACAACATGATGCTTTCACTTCAAAGATTTCAAATGCATAGACTTTGTCCATCTTCAAAATAAGTATTTTGCTCTTGGTGCCTGTACTGTAGAGTCAAAACGTTTGGGGTTATAAATGAAAAAAAAAATAGATAAACTAAACTAATTTCATGACCTCAGAATACATATTACGTGATGACCTTTTCATACTCAACAAAGAGTTGATAACACCTGAGCTCTCTTAATTTTGTCTCCCTTTGCCACAAAAATAGTGTTTCACAAACACACAGTTATATCAACCAGAGATAAGATCCCAACTAAACCAAACACTGTCCACCACAATGGTGACTTCAAATGAATCAAATATCAACATTTAAACCTCTGTTAATTCTCAATAAGAGCTTATCTAGATGTCTGACAGAAATAAAGTCAATCTAATGAGTGAAGCTGTTTGTGGAGATGTTATATCCTCCTCTGCTGAGATCTTCAGCGATTTAATGTCTTTGATTTGCTGCTGATTTTACCACATGCTCAATCATCAGTTATTTCATCATTTCATAAAGATTATTTTATTTTCTTGATTTTAGGACAAACACAGTGTCTGGAAATTACATTGAAATAACATGAGTCTGAATCTAATGCATCCTGAGAGTGTTGATTTGCTCCAGAAACAGTATAAGTTATGTCTAAATGAACCTTAAATGATGTTGAAAATATGTCCACTGACCACTTCTGAACATGTAAAAAAATACGTCATAAAAACTTTCATTCTGTCTCCTCAGTGGATGTCTGTTCAACGTCTGCAAAGACATAAAAAAGACGTCCACTGGATGTAACTGCCCAGTGAGAAATTAATCTAAATTAATCCAGTCTTTAGTTGTTTTCATTTATGAAACAATATGTTCAACACCAAAGTTGTAATCTTTCCAAAAACAGACTAAAAAAGGATTTAAGTTAAAAAAAACAAAAAACAAAAACTGAATGCGAATGAAGGAATAAATATCACTGAAACTAATGAACATTTTAGTCAAAAGACTCTTGGCATGGTATCTTTTCTGCAATGTTTACTTGTTCATCAGGGACTACAGGTGGAAAGATATAGATCTGAATATAATGTGATGAAAAGCATCTTCCGGTTCCTATCAGAGAAGCAATTTGACTCACTCCAAGTTGAACTCAAAAGTTGGCAGCCCTGCATATAATTACAAAGTTATTGAACACGGAAAGGTGTGAATGTGCGAATATGAAACAAACTTTATACATCTATTATCACAAACTGTAAACCATGCATGCTATCAAAAACAATCGCATTTACCCCTCTTCACACTTTTTAATCATGGCATCTTTTCTTGTGTAACGTAACTGACATTTAATTCCTAATATAAACTGTAAATATGAATGATCATTTTTTTGCAGTAACCTACAGCCTTCCGAAAACGAAACCGAAAGAAGATAAAACCATAACTTACCGTCCACAAATAAAACGAACAGCAAAAGCAACATCGTGTTCTGCATGTTGCTGTAAAATCAGAGTTTAACAGACATCATCGATGGGAATATATAGCCTATAACTTTACATATATACTCTGTTCGTTGAATCTCGGTTGAGTTTGTCCCTTTTTCTTCTTCTTCTTCTTCTTCTTCTTTGACGTTTAATCCCGGTCGGCAAACCAGGTTTGGTGCATATTCCGCCATCTACTGGAATGGAGTGAGAGGCATTAATATCAGAATACAGAATAAAATAACTTCCTTTTAACTGTATTGCTTTAAAAAGATTTTTAAAAAGAGCTTCATAACCTTTGTAAGAACTATTTCATATATTCTGCAAAGTTTTAAATAATTTATGCCAACAGAAGTTGTACTTTAGCTGAAATCTTTCTCTTTCATATATGCCATTCAACAGATCAGCAATGCTTTACAGTTTCTGGAAGTCCACTCTTATTGCATCATGTCTCCCTATCATCTGAAGTGATTTGTTGAGGGCACAATGACCAATTCTCAGAAGTAACATCACTGCTTCCTTTCTTATAACTAAACTAAACCAACTAGTTTTTGTTTAACATACAAATGCATGGGCGTAGGTTTAGGGGGTGACGCTAGGTACTAGTCCCTATCAATATTTTGAGATGACAAATTTGTCCCCACCAATATTTAGCAAGCTCCTTTGAACTGCAATTTGGATCTTTGCACTGCTATTTGGATCGATTCTAACGGCCAGGACGACGACAGTACAAGAAACGCTGTAATTTGATTGATGGCGGGGTATCTGACAGGCTACACGCGCGGGCCGGGACTACTTTTGTGTTTGCACTAGCAGCGAGCGGGTGGTTTGTGTGCGCGCGCATGTTGACGACGCCGACGGTAAGTTACAAGGGCTGTCTCTTTGACACAAACAAAGGCCAGAGTAAAAACATTTTAATATTCCGTTTTTTTATGCCCCTTTTTGTACTTTGTAGATGCCACCCAAGAAGAAGAAAAGGGACATAAGAAGCTTTTTCATAAAGCAGAGACAGAGTGTAAGTAGGCAAAATAACTAGCTAGCCACAAATAAACTAGCAGTAGTGACTGACCAGGCTTTCAAATGCAGATTCTACTGTGGAAAATAGTATTAACTGGTGATAGTATGTGTTACCCAGGATGATAAAATGCTATGTTAGCAAGTAGCTGAATGTCAATTAGCCTGTACCTTAACTTAGAATCTTGCAGTCAACATAAACGTGAGTGTACTGGAGGGTAAATAGTGTTTATAATAGAAAAAAGGTTATTATATTTATTTATTTAGATTTGTTTCCTTGTGGCAGAGTATTTTTTGTTAGTGTAAATACTAATGTACATGATAATTTATCTTAATAAAACGTTTGGTTGTTCAGCATTACACAGTCTCAGATGTCTATTGTTTGAGAGTGCATTTTTGAGATTATACAGTTATACTAAATCACCATTAAATCACTGGTATCTTACAACAAAATAATTTATGGGGGTGTCCCCACCAAATCTGAGACCAAACCTACGCCCATGTGCAAATGCCATCCTTTATTTCCTTTGTCCCGCTTTTGCTTAAGGGCCTGTGTAGCTATTTTGTTTACCTCCTCGCCCTCAACACCAACATGATCCGGTACCCACGAAAATACTGCTAAAGAAGTCTCCCAATTCCCCCCGAAAAGTTCCCAATTCCAGTTAAGTAATTTAAAATAATATTCTTAATATCATTAACGCCGTTTTTACATTGTAAGAGTTAAATTTGGTTTTATAGGATTATATTGAATTTATTGCATCTAGGGATGTCAACGATTAATCGACGATCGGTTAATTGTCGATAAATATTTTAATCGATAAACCTTATCGACGGTCGATTAAGCATGATCACCATTAACGTGCATAGTTTGAGACGTAGGCGGCTAGCTGGTTTGCCAACCGCCAAAAGAGGACGACGCACGTGGCTTATGCCAAAACATGTAAAGTACAGCAGTTGTGAAGGAAAATGAAGCGAGCACGCAGTTTTGTTTGGGATCATTTTATTTCAAATTGTGATAATGTTAATTGCAAACATTGTGCCTGTGTTTTAAAATATAATACATTAACGAGCACCATGATATATCATTTGAAAAAAGTGCATCCAGCGGTTTCCGGGACAGGATTTGATTCGACACAGCCAACAATAACCTCCGCTTTAGCCGGGAAAAAGGTAGGAACTCAGAAGGCAGAAGAAATAACTGAACGACTGTGCAAAATGATTGCAAATGATATGTTGCCTATAAGCATCATCGAAGGTGGTGGTTTACAAGAGTTTATTAATTTCATTCAGCCAGACTACAACATACCATCAAGAGCCACGATAGCCAGCCGACTAGAAGATCGTTATGAAAAGAAAAAAGAAGAGCTAAAGATGGCGCTAAGTTCAGTTGAAAAAATGGCTGCTGGACCGCTCTAACAAGGGAAAGCTACATAACCGTCACATGTCATTACATGGACTCTGAATGGCAGATGAAGTGCGCGGTCCTGCTTACAGAGAGTTTGTCTGATAAACACACTGCTGACAAGCTGGCCGAAAAGTTAAATGAGGCCGTAGCTTCATGGGACATCACGGGAAAAATAGTAGCATGTGTTCACGACAACGCAAAAAATATCGTGGCAGCAAACGATCAAACTCGTGTCAGCTGGGATTCCGTGCCGTGCTTTGCCCACACATTACAACTCGCCATAAATGATGGCTTCAACATATACATAAACAGGGTCATCGCAGCTGCTGGAAAACTTGTTCAGCACTTCAATCACAGTACTGTAGCTACCAGAGCACTCCATGACAAACAGGCACAGTTGAAACTTCAACCGCATCGCCTGATACAGTCCTGCAAGACAATGTGGAACTCGGTCAGTGACATGTTTGCCTGGCTCGTGGAACAAAGGTGGGCAGTGACTGCCGTCCTGTCTGACCGCACTATCACCAAACTAGCGGACGCCAGAATTCTTGAGCTCAAAGATGAATACTGGCAGCTGATGGAGGACTTGGCACCTGTGTTGGAAGCGTTAAAGTGTGCCATGACTGTAATGTCTACCGAATCTGATGTGTCCATCTCAAATATCTATCCCATCACTTACGGCCTCTTACATTCACATCTTAAGAGAAACGAAGAGGACAGTGCTCGGGTTTTGGAGTTCAAAGCAAAAGTGCATGCCTCATTGGCGCAACGAATGCAGGTAAGAGACGTTTTGAGACCTTAATTGAGAATTATCCATTCTATACAAAATAATGTCATAGGCGTTGCGCCACCTAATCGCTTAAATTCGTTACTTTAGGTTCAATCTAGTGCACTCCTACCAAAGCCATCGATGATAGCGACGATGCTGGATGCCAGACACAAACATCTAGGTTTTCTAACCACATCAGAGAGGCTGGCTGCCAACGCAAAGCTGCACGAAATGGCATCCGCAGTAATTCTGACCGAATCCCAGACAGAAAATCCAAATAGTAGGGTTACTCAAAGTGTGCAGCAGGCCCAAGCTGGGGGTGATGATGGGAAAAGAGCCCTTCAGATGCTTCTCGGAAGTAATTACAATGAACGGGATATCAACGACTCGGAAAGTGAGGTGAACAACTTTCTTAGAGAACAGCATCCTTCCCTTGACACAAGTCCACTAGATTGGTGGAAAGCGAATGCCACCAGGTTTCCCAGGTTGTCTCAGCTGGCAAAGGGCTATTTATGCATACCAGGAACATCTGTACCATCAGAACGCGTGTTCTCAGCAGCTGGCCTGACGGTCAACAGACTTCGCACAAGACTAACTCCGGAACATGTTAACATGCTGATCTTTTTGAACAAAAACCAGTGATGTGCACTTCAGGTAGCTATGCTGTGCTGTAATCTTCTTGTGCACACGAAGTTTGTATAATTGCGTTAAAAGTTAACATTAATGCTGTAGGCTACATAAAATTGTTAATAAATTAAAATGTGTTCTTTTAAATGTTTAAAGCTAAAAGTGTTGCACAGTTAACACATTAAATGTGCTTGAATATAGAAATGAAGACGTTTTCTGAAATTTCTGAATACGTTTTAAAAGTTCCAAAATTGGATGCAACAAACGTTTTTTTTTTTTAAGGAAAGTGTTTCAAAGTTACACAAATGTCTAGGCATTTTAAATGAATTTTCAAAAATAGATGTTTCACGTTGAACGTTTAATGCATCAAATGTTTATTTTTTATAATGTTTAAAACAAAAAGTGTTTATTGCTTTAAATGTTATGTTACTCCATAAATGTGGTAAGATTAAAAATAAATAAAACTCCACATTAATGTCCACAAACTGTCAAATGTTTTTTTTTTTTTTTTTTTTTTTCGGAAAATGACCAAAAAGAAACCAGTGTGTTTTGCCATTCAATTAACATTAGAGGAAAAGAAAATACCAGATCGTTAATTTTTCGAAATAGATTAGCATATAATTTAACTTAACTGGTACATTTAGCTCATGAGCAAGTAATATATAAGTATTAAAATGTTATCCATGTGAGGTAAGTAAATCTAAATTTCAAGACCGCTGAATTGGCTTAATAACTAATGGCATATAGGCCTTTAACACGTAATGGGTATTCACGAGTAGATGGGTTTTTTCGCATTCTCCAGATTTTCCTTGATATGCACAATATCCTATGCACATTTGGAAAGAAAATAACACCGTAACAAAAACATGGACGCACGCTTGCTACGTTTTCCGCTCTATGGACGTGCGCTCCACTCAGTCGCTAACCGCCCGAGCAAGCGCTCCGTTAATATTCCGCTGACGCTCGCCGTAAACCAGTTCCAGCTCCGTTCCAGTTCCAGGCCTAATTGTTTACTGTTTGTACCAAAATTCTTGTATAATTGTCTAAAATGATGCATGCTGATAAATAGCAATTATTATGTTTCAAAACGAATTTTTAAATTCTTTCTTAATTGTATTAATTAAAATGTATTAAATATATTAATCTATCCTTAGCAAACATTCCTAAAATGCAAAAACTGAAAAAGTATATTTGATTTTCATTCACTTTATTTCCGTGAAAATAGCTGCCGTTGTTGTGCAATAGAATATTCAAAATAGGCTCATTAAAACACAAACGCACACACACACACACACACACACACACACACACGAGATGAAATGTTCGTAGATCTTTACAAAATACACATGGATTATAAAGCATGTGAAAAGCAGACACAAGATAAAATGCACTTAGAATGTTTGGATTATGAACTGGGTTGAGCGAGCGGAGTGGAATCTTCAGAAAGGCAATATATAAGGAAATATTACCACTCCGCTCCGGTCATATGCCAGAGTGCATCTGAGACTGCGTTATATTAGTCATTGTATTTGAATTAAATAATTATATTAAATGATCAATCGATTCATTTTATAATCCTACTAGCCTTTTATTTACAGTAAAAACCCTTTCCTTTGTGGGAGGACGCTTGCGTTTTTAGTGTCATTGCACACCAATTCATGCGATAACTACTGTTTAATCGATTAATTGATTAATAATTAATTGCTTCCCTTTAATCTGCCAGGTTTTTTTTTTTTTTACAGCCAGTTTTCCCATTACCTTTTGGAACGCCCCCCTAGCTTTCGTTTCACCAATGAGAAACCTTTTGGAACGCCCCCTAGCTTTCGTTTCACCAATGAAAAACCTTTTGGCACGCCCCCTAGCTTTAGTTTCACCAATGAGAAACCTTTTGGAACGCCCCCTAGCTTTCGCTTCACCAATGATAAACCTTTTGGCGTGCCCCCTAGCTTTCGTTTCACCAATGAGAAACCTTTTGGCGTGCCCCCTAGCTTTCGTTTCACCAATGAGAAACCATTTGGCACGCCCCCTAACTTTCGTTTCACCAATGATAAACCTTTTGGCGTGCCCCCTAGCTTTCGTTTCACCAATGAAAAACCTTTTGGCACGCCCCCTAGCTTTAGTTTCACCAATGAGAAACCTTTTGGAACGCCCCCTAGCTTTCGTTTCACCAATGATAAACCTTTTGGAACGCCCCCTAGCTTTCGTTTCACCAATGAGAAACCTTTTGGCACGCCCCCTAGCTTTCGTTTCACCAATGAGAAACCTTTTGGCACGCCCCCTAACTTTTGTTTCACGAATGAGAAACCTTTTGGCACACCCCTTGGCTTTCATTTCACCAATGAGAAACCATTTGGCATGCCCCTTACCTTTCATTCCACCAATAAGAAAGCTTTTGGCACGCCCCCTACCTTTCGTTTCACGAATGATAAACCTTTTGGCACGTTCATTGCTCCAAGCTGCAGCTACCCCTACTAGTTCACGTCTGGTGTGAACAACATGAGAATTACCCTGTGCTCTCATTGACTTCCAAAGATCTTTTTTTGTTTTGTTTTTTAACTGCAGGCACTGCAATGCAATCTCAATGAGTTCTGGGAGGACTAGCCCTAACGTGCTTTCATCTTCAACAGTGGAATCCAATAATATTTAAAAACTATTTGGAATTTTAACAACTAGAAAAAAAATTAAAAACTGCTTTAATATCTTTATCAAATATGAAATATGAAAAGAGAGACGGGTATAGTAGCCATGTGAATATTCATGTGTGATGTCATGTGACCGTGGGAAAATGTGGGAGTGTCATTAATTATGTGATAATTAAAGCACCTGTTATGTGAAGGAAGGAGGGAAGGAAGGAAGGGGGATGAGTGCGGGAACATACATTTGTTTGTTGACCGTAAATTCATAAAATATTGCCTTGAATCTAAAAAATCTTGAAGTGCTTCAAGATATCTGTCAGTGTGAAGTTTTCGATCAATCAAATAAACTTCAAGATTCAAATGTAATGGATGATTTACTCGTCACAAGTTATTCCCGTACTTCCGTTTTTCACATCTCCCTTCATTATCTTCTAATGTGACCCCCCCCCCCCCCCCAGTGAACACGTTATTCAGATTCTAATGAAAAAAAAACGTGATGTAACATACAGCCAAGTATGGTGACCCATACTCAGAATTCGTGCTCTGCTTTTAACCCATCGAAAGTGAACACACACACACACACTGTGAACACACACCTGGAGCAGTGGGCATCATTTATGCTGCGGCGCCCGGGGAGCAGTTGGGGGTTCGGTGCCTTGCCACCTCAGTTGTGGTATTGAGGGTGGAGAGGGCACTGTACATTCACTCCCCCCACCTACAATTCCTGCCGGCCCGAGACTCAAACTCACAACCTTTCGATTGCGAGTCCGACTCTCTAACCATTAGGCCACGACTTCCCCAATTCCCCAATTTCCAACTTCCCTGAATTATAATTATATTCAGATTAAAATGTTTCACTGAAGTGCACAGCTTGAATACGCCCACACAACAGAAAACAACATTGCTTCGCAATGAGAGGAATAGGTCCTTTTCATAGTGATGTCAGAAAACTTCCGCTTTTCCACAAAGTAGTGTATACGTACTTCCGTTTAACTTGCACGCGCTGGTTAACATTACTTCAGGAAAATACAAAAGGTGATAACTAAGAAGACGAAAGGTTAAGTTTAAAATAATAATGTTTACGTATTTAGCGTTATTGGTTCTTATATTTAGCTTATTTTGATAACGTTAATGACAATTTCCAGTAACTTATAGCATTCTTTAACGTGTAACTGTCGTGGAGGGGAAAGTAGACTAGCTAGCCACAAGATAAATTGTAGTCAGCCTGTGTTGCCACAAGTTTACTTACATGTGTTAAATTTTTATCAAAGCTAAATGTCAAACCATTTCCATATGCTGATGTGATTAATCATTCATTTATTCCTGTTTTAATTTTTCAACAGTTTCCCATCCAATAAGCATGGCACAGTCATCTTGTAGATGCTATTGTAGTGTTCCTTGTTGTTTAAACAACCAACATATATTTCCCTATTTAAGTTTACACGATTTTCCAGTAGACGCTGAAATACATGCCTGTTGGGTTATGGCAATCAAAAAAGATGAGGGAGCGATTTTTTAAATCCAGTACCCTTTACCCAAGAGGATATAAGTACATCAGCCAGTAGATGAACCAGGATTAAGAAAGAAATTCCCCTGGAACGACTGGGATAAAGCTAGGACACTATTACCATCCTTCCCCTGGTTAGTAATTCAAAAACACGTATTATATTGTTATCTTAGTTATTGTAGTCTCTTCATTTCATAAGCTCACTAACAAATAACATCATATAATCAAGACGAAGTGAAAACTAGTATATGACTCACTGATAAACATTAAAGGTGTATACTTTTTCTTGCTTTAAAGGTAAACTCAGGTTTTGTCACTAGAACGTGAAATCCAGCAGCTGACAGTCAAGCAGCAGCAGCCTCTGATTTTCCAGTTCTGTGTCACAGATGTGGACTTTCTTTACTACAGTACACTAGGTTCAGCTCAAAGGAGGTACTCACTGTGTTTTGGGAGTCAGTTTACCCTTCTGCTTCAAGTCTTTTGTACGGGTCCAAGGCACAGCGAACAGCACAAGAGACACCAAACCCTCAGCAAAAACTCTTGCTCATTGATGAACTGTTCATGTTTCTCTGTCGTGTCGCAGCTGGACTTCAGGAGAAAACCTTGTCATCCATCTTCGAGGTCAGCTTGTCTACGGTTAGTCGCATCATCCTAACATGGACAAGCTACCTTTACCAGGTTCTTGGCTCACTACCATTGTGGATGACAAGAGAGCAAGTGCAGACCACAATGCCTGACAAGTTCAAGCTCTACTGCCCTCAGGTGAGAGTGATAATAGACTGCACCGAGATCTTCTCTCTAACTACAGTCGGAAACATTGACAACTATAAAACCACACCACCTTTAAAGGTCTAATTGGCATTGCCCCATTTGGGGTGATCACATTTATATCTAAATTGTACACAGGCTCCATCTCCGATATAGAAATAACTCGGCAATCACAGATCTTGCAGTTACTTCAACCAGAAGATGGAGTAATGGCTGACAAGGGGTTCAGTCAGTCAGCTGTGGGCCATCTGTTGCCTTCTCTCAAACTATCAGGGACCTCTTGATATCAAAAGGGACAAACCCGTCTGAAGCGTTTCCTTTCTTGGGTGAGACTTATTGTACAGTACTTTTAGCTGTTTGACACTGTGTAGATATACTGTAAATACAAGTGCTGTGTAATATATTTTTACATTTGTTACATTTTCTATCTTTTCAATGAACATAAAGGTTTGTATATTTTTATGGTTATTAATAAACAATGTTGTGAAGCATTCTGTAAAAAAGTTTATCCAAAGTAAAATGCATTTACAACTTAACAATTAAAAGAACAATAATATTTTAAAAACTTGTCAATTTTTTTATTTACATATTTGGTAATAGCATATAAGTGAAGGAAACTAATAAAACAAGATTGGAGGCAGTTCATTGAAAACATGGAACATAAGCAAAAAGTGACCAATGACAGACAATAAAGCCCATATACTGTATACATACAATGCAACATTGATTGAAGTTGTAAATAAAAGAAAAGTATTTCCAACAGGAATTACATGCATCAAAGATGTACATAGAACTATTTACATTTGAAAAGTCTGCCTCAGCGTAATAATGCATCCATGTAGATGTTGTGATAAAAATAATCCAGCTTCTATCGCATTGAGTTTATGATCTCCTCATCCCTAAATACTCTTTCAACTGTGAAGTCAGTGTGGGTATCTGTTATAAAATCACACCACTGAAGCCCTGTTAAAGGAACACTCCGACTTTTTGGGACTTTAGCTTATTCACAGTATCCCCCAGAGTTAGATAAGTCCATACATACC
The DNA here is from genome assembly GCF_003368295.1 of Carassius auratus. NCBI lineage: Eukaryota > Metazoa > Chordata > Actinopteri > Cypriniformes > Cyprinidae > Carassius > Carassius auratus. The sequence goes on from NW_020524242.1 coordinate 183,100, forward strand.
TTTTTCATTTCTGTGCGTTCTGTAAGTGTTATTTGACTTACCCACCGCTAGCCTAGCTTAGCACAAAGACTGGATGTAAATGGATAATGGTAGCATAGTAATCCCAACTAGAATTAAAAGTTAGTGAACTAACTTTGATGTTGGCTTGGCCATGGGGCAAAAGAGCCACAGTACTTGTGCGCCCAACATACTTGAGCTGCCCCGATACAAAAACATAAATAAATAATAATAAAAAAAACACCTGTAACAGTTTTTTTCCATGGTTCACTTTTAAATCGGTTAAAAATACAAGTGAATACATAAATTGCCTCTTTTCAAGTAAATTATGAGTCCTTCTGTGAGTGATTTTATTTACCAACTGCTTTGTCTCTGAATATATCTTGAAGTATTTAGTATTTATCCTGTGGCGCCATCGTGTGGACAACATAAACAATGTGGCCTTCATTTCCCATTAAAATCTAATTTACTAAAAGCAGCAGGTAAATGCAGTCTCTTTTAAAACCCCTTACCAGTCACCCCCCATTTTTGGCAAGGAGACAGAAATGACATACCCAAAATAAAAATGTTTTTGCTCATGATTCTTTCTGACTAGATACATAATCAACATTCGTCCACAAAGCTGACACTTCAAAGTTTACTGTTCAGGAATCAGAATCACTCAGACTGTTATGATAATAGAGATATATAAGCTCAAACACAAAAATAAAAAATATTAAAAACATATTTTTTAAATGTATTAAAAAAATTGTTGATGTAGGATATGAGTTTAGCAACACAGTGTAGCTAAAGCCACAAGTCTACCAAAGCTTCATATGAAAATTTCATAATCTAATCTGTAAAACTGTGAATTTTATGAAATATTTTCTAAGGCCATGTCAAGTGTGTTTTTAGAGAAGGCTAATCAAATTGATTTATGGCACTTGTCATCTCTGTAAAATCTCACATGCAATCATTCCTGTGCTCTCTGTATGTGTGTTGGCTTTGAAAACTCCCCGTTTCATGATTATATTGTTCTCACCAAATGAGTCTTTCGAACCTCCGCGAGGTATGAAACATTATCTGCATTATTCTTTTATCATTATTCTTTTGCTTTTATTACACCTTTATCAGCCTTTGTTGTGGTTATTTCAAGCTTTACAATCCACTAAACTGCTATCTCACTTAGCCTCAGTATGCATTTACCCTTATTTATCAAAAGTCTTACTATAAAAATTTTTGACAGAAATGCATTATGAAGAAATGCACCTGCTATTAGTAGCATTAGAGCTAACGTTAGCATCAAGCTACATCAGACAATTTATTAAATTATTAGTACACTTTTACTAAAAACTCACTTTAAACCCCGATCGAGTGTTTGTAATAACTTCATTTAGCGATCAGGGGTGGAATTTGGTCGTTTACTGTTGTAAAAATATGTTATTTGTAGCCTTTTTCATCGCTGCACAAGTTAGCATTTCAGATGTACATTTTAATTTTTTTTATTTTTTTATAAAAACTCCCCAGATCTCAAGAAAATATCACACCAAGTTTTACTATCGTAATCGCGGGTTTATTATTCGGATATTTCGTGTGTACAGAGGTGTTTCAGTGTTATGGTAAGATATGAACCAGGAAGTTTACAGGAAGCATGTGACACGATGTGGCGGTGTCCGGTTATGAAACTCTAAGATTGACATTGGGAAGGCCCAATCGGAGTCTGAGTGACACACAGCACGAGCTCACACCACTGCACACATACACAGATCGCTGGGAGAGGCTGTTTATCATCTGATCGCGTAAATCAGTGGAAAATGAATAGAAATGATGATTCTGTCTGAAGAAATATGAAGTAAACATCAGTAAATATATCCATATATCTCCGCAGATATGCATCTTTGGTCTATAAATCCTTATTGACGCTGTTCAGTGAGTCTATGTGAACACAAATAAACCGCTGCTGACGTGACTGAATATGAATAAGTGGTGAATTTCTATTCAAAATGTGGCATAATACAGATTTATTATTTTGCACTCCTGGCATAAATCACTAAATAACTGTCACTGCAACAATGTTTTATCAAAATATTCGTCAAGTATCGAAGCTAGAGTCTTTAAACTTTCAATTGATGCACAGTTTGTCTAGATAAAGTAGCCTAGTGATGTTTAATGTGCTGTGAAAGTGAAACAATAATAAACTGGGGCCGTCGGCGATGTTCGCACGTAAAGGGGTTTTAATATTCAATCCAGCAGTAATACTACCCATTTTCAATTTATTTCTCAACAGTTTATGTTCGCCAAGCTATTATGAATTTTGAAATAATCGTGTACTTGATTTGTCCGATCTACCGACCACTGTCCTCTGAAGCTGGAGAGATGGATGTTATTTTCACCTAAGACAAAAAAAATCACACAAGCACTCATTTTGATCTATATAATATATTGTTCTAATTGTTTTGTGTTGATTCGCTGCACTGTTTTAATTTAAAAGGCTGTCGTGACTTTTTTTCCTTCCAGTATTCATAAGCTGTATCATGCTGTCATATGGGCTGCTGATGAAGTGCTCATTTCTCTCTCGTCTTTCTCTTGGTTCTTTGGCCTGATGTAACCCCTCTCTACTGGTTCGTTCTCTCGACCCTCCCGGAAAGGACCACACAGAGACCAAGGCTGAGCTCATCAATCGCACGTTTACTGAGTCGAAAATATCTGAGAATATGTGAAATGACACCAAACAGATTAAGTACAGCTCATCCGGTCACGTAACATTCTCCTCAACAGCTTCATAAAACTGATTTATCAATTCGACAATAAATCAATATCTTTGTAATTAAGAGCTCATTCTTTTTTTTCCAAACACAGAAAACATAGCATCATACAAACATTAGTACATCATACCTGAGAATATGTGAAATGACACCAAACAGATTAAGTACAGCTCATCCGGTCACGTAACTGTCAAAAATAAATAAGTGTAAAAATAACGTGAAAATACAAAAGATAAAAATACCATGTGCTCCTAACGTGCTCGACATTGAGTTTCATATAACTGCAATTATTCATCAACTCTATGTCTCTTATGACTCAAACATGAAATAAAACACTTTTAGTACACATTTTGACCTTAAGGATAAATAAAATCATGCCTGACAACATTTTATTTCTGTTCGACCGGAGAGAGATTTTCCACCTACCATTCTCCTCAACAGCTTCATAAAACTGAAGAGAATATGGCCGACTTAACTCAATTGTTATCATACTCGCCTGTAGGTGTCCCCATATCCTTTTCTTTCAGATGTACTTAACACATTATATTCAATTAATCTCAGAATTATTTTACAACATGAACAAACATTTTGGCAAAATACATTACAATTTTATTTTACCTGTTACATTCTCCCCCACTGAATTTGCCAAAATGTGGTAAACAAAAACAAAACAAACGAAACCAGTGTTTTTTCTTTTCGTCTGAAAACTCAGACAACTTTGAATTGCCATACTTAGCATTATTGCTTTTGATCAGTAACAACTGTTCATATAAAGAACTGACAGGAAGAAGTGCTGCGCATATCACTTTTCCTTGATCATGACCCAAATGAAGTGCCTCTTACATTTCATTTTAGCAATTCCTATTCCCACAAAGATTACCACAATACACTGAATTTAACACGTCATTACTTCAGACTAAGAATCGAAATAGACCATTTATTCAGTGTTTGCTTTCTGTTCTGAAACAAGGTATGTTGATTCATAGAAGAAATAAGGCGATTCACTGGTTTCAACAATCTTCCAAACTTTGATCTCTGACCTGGTAACTCAGTACCATCAATCGTACCCTCAACATCAGGGCCAGAATTACAAACATCCCTTTTTTCAGGACTACCCAGAAAGACCTGTCGGTCCGGAGAATCATTTCCAGAGACCACACTCTGCAATGGAACATTAACAACCCCATTTGAATCATGAGCATCACATAACTCAATCATCTGAGGATCACCCTCAGCCACAACTGGGCCTTGACCATCAGGCAATGAATCATCAGAAGATACAGAACAATTATCAGACGCACCATCATCTACAGAAAATACACTCTCATCATCAGCTTTACCCACAGTGTCACTCAAAGGGAGGAAATTAACACACAAAAGAAGATTTCTGTGGACCACCTTTAGCTGATCAGACACAGGGTGCTTAATCTTGAAAATGTGAGTCTTAGGATCACAATCGACCACAGTATACACTATATTTTCCCACTTGTCTGAGAGTTTGTGCTTTCCGCGTTCACTCCTATTGGCTAATAGGACCCTGTCGCCAACTTCAATTCGCACACCTTTATTTTTGCGATTGTACATGTGTGCTTGATGAGACTGTTCTTTAGATGTGTTAGCCTCTGTAACAGCAAGAGCATCCCTCAAATCTCTACTCAGAGACTCTATATACTTAGGAAGAGAGTTGTTCGAATCATCCCACAGTACACTCTTGAAAACAACATCAATTGGCAGTCTAGGGGTACGGCCAAACATTAGATAAAAGGGAGGAAACCCTGTAGTCTCGTGCACAGTGCAATTGTACACAAATGTTAAAGTATGTAGCATTCGAGGCCAATCTTGCTTTGGGCGCGGTTCAAGGGCTCTGATCATGTTTCCCAGTGTTCGATTAAATCTTTCTGTGATTCCGTTGCCCATAGGATGATATGGTGTTGTTCTCGTCTTCCTAACACCAGAAAATTCAAGCAAATGCCTGATGAGCTCACTACAGAAATTTGCCCCCTGATCAGAATGAATGCGCTCTGGGAAACCATAGTAACAGAAATAGTTGTCCCAGAGCTGCCTCGCTACTGACTTAGCTGACTGGTCTGGGCAGCGAAAAGCATGAGCCAGTTTGGTAAAATGGTCAGTGACCACTAAAACATCAACTGACCTATTCTGAGAATCCTCCGCTGTCCAGAAATCAATGCAGACTAACTCAAGAGGAGCAGAGGTCCTGATACTTTCCAATAGAGCTCGCCCCTCAGGCTCCGGTGTCTTTGCCAGCACACAGCGACCACACACTTTCACATATTCACGAACATCACGTTCCATGTCTGTCCAATAAAAGCGTCGACGAGACAAGTCAAGTGTTCTATACTGGCCTTGGTGTCCAGCCTCGTCGTGACATCCTCTGAGAACTTCAGCAGTCAGGGAAGAAGGTACCACGTACTGAAAACGTTTGTGACGCGTTATGGGATCTTTTGAAACACGATACAAGACACCATCGTTTAATAATAGCTTCTCCCACTGTTTCATAAGCTTACGCACAGCAGTGGGGTCCCTCATGCGCTCACGTCCCGAAGGCCTACGTTTTCGGTCAACATAGTATATCACTTTCTGCAAATGTTCATCCTCGATCTGTTTGTCTCTCAGCTCTTGGCGTGAATAAGAGGGAAGGGCATCAAACCCAACATCCGCGATCTGTTGGACAAGTCCAGCAAGAGAAGTGGCCCGTGTTCGTGTGCTTTCATCCCAAGAAAGGTGATTAGAAAACACAGCTGACACTTCAGCACTCGAAAAACTCCCGGGCACATCATCATCTCTATTGACTCCTGACTGCTCACAGGCATCTGCTGGGTCCTCTGCACTGTCAATCACTTGCTGACTGGCATTGGACAACCGGAAAACATCCTGGACAGCAGCAAAGGAATGATTTACTGACTCCGCTACCAACTTATCATAAGGTTCCCTTACTATGCGGTGACTAACATGACGGTCTGCAAAAGGCTGCCTACTCAAGGCGTCAGCTATGGAGTTCTTCGGCCCAGGAACATATTTGATGTCAAACTCGAAGGCAGCGAGTTTAGCCACCCATCTTTGTTGGCAGGCGTCGAGCCTAGGTTTGGTCAAGATATGTGTCAGGGGATTGTTATCTGTCCAGGCTGTGAACTGATGTCCTTTTAGCCAGTGGCTAAATTTATCACATACGGCCCATTTGAGAGCAAGAAACTCAAGGCGGTGTGCTGGATATCTGGATTGCGCCCTAGAAAGTGACTTACTCGCAAATGCAATGGGTCGCGACCTGCTTTCTCCAGGACTCAGTTGCGAAAGCACGGCGCCCAATCCCTCAGACGAAGCGTCAGTAGCAAGAATAAAAGGTCTGGAAAAGTCGGGATGTGCAAGGACAACATTGGACAGAAGGGCTTCCTTTAAAGCCAACAGAGCCGCCTCACAAGCTGGAGACCAGTCATCGGGAGTGAGTTTTCTGGACGCAGGAGCTCCTCCACGCCCAACACCTCTAGCTTTCTTAACTCCGCTAGTCAGAGCAAAAAGTGGTCGTGCGAGGGACGAACAATTCTCGATGAAGCGCTGGTACCACATAATGAGGCCAAGAAAAGACTGAATTTTCTTAACTGATGGAGTGACACCATCTGGACACATCAAATCCGCAGAAGTAATTTTAGTAATTGCCTCAACTTTTCCAGGGTCCGTAGATACACCTCCCTCTGTAATCAGATGACCGAGGAATTTCACAGAACGTCTTAAGAAGTGGCATTTCTTCGGCGACAGTTTCAAATTGTGCTTTTTCAGCATTCCGAAAACAGTTTCAAGCCTCTGCAATGCAATTTCTTCAGTAGGTGCGAAGACCATTAAATCATCCAGGTAGCACAACAGTGACAGAAAATTCTGCTCACCAAAGATCCTAGTCATCATACGCATGAAGCTTGCGGGTGAGTTACAGAGGCCTTGTGGGAGCCTATTGTATTCATGCAGTCCAACCGGTGTTGTGAACGCTGTATATTTTTTGTCATCCTCATGTAACGGGATGTTATAGAATCCCGAGGTCAAATCCATTGTGCTAAAGAACGAATTGCCACCCAGTGCTGCAAGACAGTCCTCCTGATGAGGTAGGGGGTGCGCATCTTTCACTGTTCGCGCATTAAGCCAGCGAAAATCAGTGCAAAAACGAAGATTGCCATCTTTTTTCCAGCACAGAACCAGAGGTGATGCGAATTCGCTGACTGACTTACGGATTATACCCCTTTCCTCCATTTCATTCAAAGCGACACGTAACTTCTGGTATTGTGAAGGGGGAACTCGTCTGTATGGTAAGCGAAAGGGCCTTTCGTCAAACAGACGGATTCTGTGCACAAAGTCCTTGACTTCACCACAATCAAGAGAATGTCTGGAAAAGATAGATTCATACTCGAGCACTAAGTCACATAGTTTCACCTTCCAGAATTTAGAAACTTCACAATTTTCCAGATCAAGGGTCTCCAATCCACACTTTCGCAGCCTGTCGGTCAGTGTATCCGACTTATCCAACTCAGCAGCTGACTGCTGAACGCTTGAACGAAGTGGAAGCTCAGGGTTAGTTTCGCACACATCCTCTAATGCAATACAGGGGTAAACGTCAGCCACTTTGGCGTTTCGCCTCACGGTTACTGGCCTATCACTAGGGTTGATCAGTTTAAGGGGAATCCATCCATCGCCCCAAAGTGGAGTGACAATACGACACACTAGAACATTCCTGGAGGCAGAACGAAGTCTAGATGGTTCCACCATAACAGTACTGCCCGGTTGGCTACATGACTTAATGGGGAGTTTACCCCAGATAAGATGCTCTTGTCCAGGCAAAAGTGTAACTGCATGTTGTAGTTTAACAGTACCAACAACATCGGGAATTGTTCCACCTTTCCATCGACATACACCAGCCATCATAGACAAGAACTCGTCACTTTCCAGATTAGTTTCACTGGGCGTAGATATCAGTTCCCAATATCTGTCAGAATCTTTCAGCCTGTGGACAAGATGTTTAATGACGTTAGTCCCCAAAATGAGATCATCTCCTTGGCCTGGAACAACGAGACATGGGACAATAAGGTCACAACCGTAAACGTCCAGCTTAAGCTCAAGCGTGCACTTTGGAAATACTCGTTTGCCGCCGCATCCAACTAAAACGATGTTGGTATCTTCTTCATCTACATTATCCAAAACACCGTGTTCTCTCAGTGTACTGACAATTTAATCATTTAATGTACAGGCCATAGAGCCGGTATCCAACATTGCACTCACGGTGAGTGAATCATTAATACGAACAGGTGTGTAAAAGAGTGTATCTGAGCATTCAACGCGTTGTATGTTTTGAAAGACGACTTTCTGGGAATCAGGACATATATTCTTAAAGGAGCTAAACAAAGCTTCGAAGTCTGTATCTGCTTTGAGGGAATTTTCAAGGTCACCCACACCCCCCCTCTCCGAATGTGGGCGTGTCAGTTTCCCTGACCATTAGGTGATGTTAGTGTAGAAGCTGAATTTGGAAATTTTGCTGTGCAGTCACGTTTTGAGTGACCAGAGCCATGACATCTAAAACATAAATGATCAGATCTGCAGTGGTCGATTGTAGTGTGCGTTGTGTCGCCACAAATCTTACAGTTCCTCGGTCCCACAACGTTCCTTCTGTGCAGTCTCCCAGAAGACTCATACTCAGGTTTACTCTTCTCCTTTGTCTTCAAGACTTCGATCAACTGAGCGAGCATGTCAGCCATTCGATCCAGTCCAGACTGATCCTTCGCATCCTGCTTAGTTTCACCAGGCCCATTTGTCCCCTGCTTCAGACACACTAATGCAGACTCAGAAACAACGTTAGAATTTCCACAATTTTGTATGGACGTTTGTGCATTATGGCAGACTGGGTAGGTGTTAGGGTTCGGTCTTAGTTTAAGCTCACGTTGGAAACTGTCCAAAAGCTCCTGAACGTCTTTTGCGGTCCAGCATTCTAGCGGCCTTACTTTAAAAGTGCGTGCTAAATCAGGGTGTGGACAATTCCTCACAAACATCATTGCAACTTCAGAATTTAAGTTGTCCATTCTTCTACCCTGTCCCCTGAGACACTCGTCGGCTATATCTGCTGCCTTATTAAGACGAAGCCAGTAGTCAAAGGGATTTTCACCGTGTTTAGGCAATGTACTGTAAAAGTCTGCGAGTGGCATGCTTGAGTAAGACACGTCACTAAAGTGTTGCTTTAGTATACTGTAAATAATCTCAGGGTGATTCGTGCAGTCAAGGGCAGGGTTGGTGCGTAGGGCTACTTTCACAATGTCTTTGGCCCTGCCCATTAGATGACCAACAATCTCATTAGCCTGTTCAGTAATCCTGACATTTCTCTTTTGCAGGTAAACTTGCATCATATCAATCCATTCTTGAATGTCACATCTGCCTAACCCATCCCCTCTAAACACTGGGGGGTCTCTTTCATCTGATTTCAGAATGACATTCAACTGTGACAAATCAAGATTAGCACATTGAGAGCCTGTGTTATTACCATTAGTAGTTCTGGGAAATTCACCCCCTGACAAAATGTTGGCTGTTACTGAGTCACCAATTTGTCTGCCCAATTCTATAACTATAGCCCCGAAATCGCTGACGTCTCGATCGCTAGAACCCTCTACATTGCATGGCTTTGGGGTAGAAGTAATAGGGAAAGTTTTGTTTACATCATGAGCTACATAATTCCCCCTAGTACCATCAGGAATGTGAGCCTTATAACCGAATTCACCTGACCCTGGCTTGGTGTCAGAGAACTGCATCCGATATTTACCCCGTCCAATCCCGAAAAAGGAATTTTCTGCACCACCCTCAGCCATTTTCTCAAATGCAAAAGATTCAAAATATTCTAAAGCTAAACTCAAAAGTCAGATTAATCAAATAAAACTGTTGTTTAAATCACTTTACTTATCTGCAGTCCAACGAAATGTATTTTTCCCTTTTAAAAGTTCGTCAGAGAAGAAAAGAGAGAAAAAAAAAAAATTCTTTAACCGGAGAATCTGGCAATCACAGTCCACTTGAACGGATGACACGTGCGACGTCCTCACTGTTCTCTGCTGTAGGCCTTGTTGTCGTCGTCCCCCCGGAGATCGGCATTGAATTGATCACAAACGGGAATCACGGCACCATTGTAACCCCTCTCTACTGGTTCGTTCTCTCGACCCTCCCGGAAAGGACCACACAGAGACCAAGGCTGAGCTCATCAATCGCACGTTTACTGAGTCGAAAATATCTGAGAATATGTGAAATGACACCAAACAGATTAAGTACAGCTCATCCGGTCACGTAACATTCTCCTCAACAGCTTCATAAAACTGATTTATCAATTCGACAATAAATCAATATCTTTGTAATTAAGAGCTCATTCTTTTTTTTCCAAACACAGAAAACATAGCATCATACAAACATTAGTACATCATACCTGAGAATATGTGAAATGACACCAAACAGATTAAGTACAGCTCATCCGGTCACGTAACTGTCAAAAATAAATAAGTGTAAAAATAACAAGAAAATACAAAGATAGAAACACCATGTGCTCCTAACGTGCTCGACATTGAGTTTCATATAACTGCAATTATTCATCAACTCTATGTCTCTTATGACTCAAACATGAAATAAAACACTTTTAGTACACATTTTGACCTTAAGGATAAATAAAATCATGCCTGACAACATTTTATTTCTGTTCGACCGGAGAGAGATTTTCCACCTACCATTCTCCTCAACAGCTTCATAAAACTGAAGAGAATATGGCCGACTTAACTCAATTGTTATCATACTCGCCTGTAGGTGTCCCCATATCCTTTTCTTTCAGATGTACTTAACACATTATATTCAATTAATCTCAGAATTATTTTACAACATGAACAAACATTTTGGCAAAATACATTACAATTTTATTTTACCTGTTACACTGACACATAATTTATTAATGAGATCCGATCCGGTATAATAACATATGTTGGTTTAGCTTGGCAGTGTGAATGAAATGTGTATTTATTTATCCGATCTCTCCCCGAAACGATGCTGTCATGTGACTTTTTCTCCCTCGATGTCAAATGATATTTCGATTTGCACGGCTCAACAAACACCTGGATTTTGCTCTTGTTTTGTTCTAATGAGTGGATTGTGATCATTAATATTTTATTTAAAGAAGCTCTTAAAAATCTATATAAATTACTTTACCATGTTGTGACGATGGATGTGACGTTCAGCCTGACAGATAAAATCTCACACGCACATATAAACACTCATTTTCATGTGTATAATATATTCTTCTAATTGTTTTGTGCCGTTTCGCTGCAGTGTTTTAATGTGAAAGGCTGTAAATTCTCTGTGGACTTGTGTTCAGAGAAATACATGGCGAGCTCGCGGGCAGTCGCGCTGCCGCGAATATATCATGTTATTACTTTAAACAGTTCAGAAACATCTGAATTTAGCTCTTGGTGTGTTCTAACGGGTAGATTGCGTGCAATCGCCGTTTTAAAAGGTCTTAAATAAGAATGAATTCGCTCGTTGTGAGCTCCGTGGAGACAGCCTGAGCTGAGCAGCAGCGATTCTTCTCTCGTCTTTCTGACTGCTCTCTGCCCAGAAATCAATTATTAATGAGCCCTGACCCCTGTAATAATCAGATATGTTGGTTTAGCTTGTCAGTTTGAGGGAAATTGTATTATTTACGTGTATTTTTAACCGGTTTAAAAGTGAAACGAAACCCGACTCCTCCCTTAATCTCGGGTATTGCAACTAGGGGCGCAATTTTTCTCAGATAATGTAAGTCTATGGGTAATGTATTTTTACATTTAAAAATTAATTTTTTTTTTTTTAAGTCTGATCAGTCTGAAAAGATATAGCACACACCACCGCTCTATCCCGCAGGTGTCTGCCGAGTTTGGGGCTTGTGGCTTTAAAGCCCTAGGAGGAGATACGTTTAGAATTTTTCTCAGAAAAATAATAAGAAGAAGAAAAAGAAGAAGAAGTTTAAATAGCATAACAGTATTGTTGCCAAGCCAACATAATAAGAGACAAAATAATGCAAACATTTTCCTATTTACATGTTGCGATCTGTATAGTCACAGTGTGTACAAATAACAAGGCTATATGAGACAGAGACCATTTTTAATTGTATAAATACTGGGAACTATATTCTCACTAGGCGTAGGAGCACAGCTAACGTTACTTGGGCGGAGTGATTAGTGCAGCACACGAGACGCCCTGTTCCGTAAACAAAACAAACGTGACTGAGGAGAAGAGAAATCGCTCAGAGTTGGAGTAATAGAGTCAGCAATTACTAGATAGTAGATTTATATTGTACAATCATGGGTGTTCACTGCATTGTAAAGAGATGCGACAATAAACAGGGGAGACAAGGTAATACTATGATGTTTCATAGAATTCCAACCAAAAACGCTGACCTGATGAATCGATGGTTACTTGTTCTGGGTATAGTTCCAAACACACCTGTAAACACCATCATGAAGTATTTTGTTTGCTCTGAGCATTTTACTGTAGACGACTATTTTGAAAAAATGCAAGTTGCCACACGGACCATGAAACGTGTGCTAAAGGATACAGCCATCCCATCGATAATAAAGACAGGACAAATTGGATCACCTGTTGCTGAGGTAAGTGTTCCGTTATGTTTTGAGATGACTAACATTAGCCATACTGTAACAGTGCCATGCTAATGTAATATAACCTTAGTAGTGACACTATTACGTGAATAGGTGCTGTGTGTATCCCCTTTATTGTTATTATTGTGACAAACTGTATGCAATGGCTGTACTACAATTTCATTGAACTATGAATGATCATTATAACAAAATCACTTACTTGGTGGACAGCTGACCATTAGGTTCACTCGGCATGGGGCAATTCTTCCAGTTGATCTTGTCACAATTGGGGAAAAAAACGACAACTGCCGGGTGTATTAGGGCAGAGAAATCTTCCGTGGTAGTGACGCAAATATTTTGATTGTCATCAAGCCTTGACATTGATGGCAATACCCGGTCCCATTCATTACAACAAAGGCATTCGGTTTCTGTCGGCATAGGTTGGGATGTTCCACATTTACAGCACCAGTCCGTGTTCGTTCTGATTCTCCCTTCGACATCTTGTCTTACAGCTTCCAAAGTTTGTAACTCCTCGTCTGTGTATTCTGGCTCAAAACTATATGGTTCTGGATCTTGGTTTGATACACAGTAAAATTCCTCTGAGTCTGACAATTCCTCAAAGTCAGCCATTATCACGAGTCACGTCTAGCTAGTTAGTCATGTTTGTTTTGTTTACTGAACCATCAACAGGGCGTCTCGTGTGCTGCGCTAATCACTCCGCCCAAGTAGCCACTCCGCCCAAGTAAGGTTAGCTGTGTTCCTACGCCTAGCGAGAATATAGTTCCCAGTATTTATACGATTAAAAATGGGCTCTATCTCATATAGCCTTGTTATTTGTACACGCTGTGACTATACAGATCACAACATGTAAATAGGAAAATGTTTGCATTATTTTGTCACTTATTGGGATTACTATGCTAACAGTATCCATTTACATCCAGTCTTTGTGCTAAGCTAGGCTAGCGGTGGGTGCGTCGAATAACACTTACAGAACGCACAGAAATGAAAAAGGTATGTATGGACTTATCTAACTCTGGGGGATACTGTGAATAAGCTAAAGTCCCAAAAAGTCGGAGTGTTCCTTTAAGGCCAGCTGCCCTTGAACCTGATAATAATATTTGTGGCTTTTCTTAAGGCAGGCCTGGCCTCGAGCTGTGAAGGAACATCTTCAACATCACAACTCTTTACCTCTGCCAACCCAAATGATAGTGTTTCTCTGGGGTTGAAGGCTTTAGCATCAGGTGCATCAGGGTGGATGATGACCCCACACTGCGTCACAGAGACATCACAAAACTCTGAATATCGCCTCAGTATGTCAGGTTCCAGGTCCAGCCTTCTTTCATAGCAGCTGTCTCAGGAGTTCCTCAGAATGCCAGCAGCTAAGGATTTAGCAGTAGACTCTCCACAGACAAGGCATATTTCACCAAATCTGCTGGCTGTAAGTCTGTGTTTGCGTGCCTGGGTCCAGAGCTGGCATTCTGACTCGTGTTTCTTCCTCAATTGCAGCAGACATCTGCAGTCATGCAGTTAAATGTACATATCATTGTCACCTCACCTTTCTTATTTTAGCAGACATCAACACATATCACCTCTCTATAAATACACATCAAAATGTTTTGAGCTGCCCCAAAACCTTAAATATTAAGAAATGTTCGTAACTTGCAGAAGATATCAGGGAAAAGATACTAATGATTGTTCTGTTATACATTAAAATATTTGGACAGGTGATCCTTCAGACTTACCACCACATGCTCTGTACAGTGTACATTTGACTCCAGATCGGGCATGATCCTTGGTCTTTGGTACTGGTTTACACACTATCATGTCATTTGTTGACTCAGGAGCAATTCCCTGTAATGATGTTAAATGATTCATTTACAAATGTCATTACAAACTTCTAGTCCAACATCATTAAATGTAATGAATGTTAAATACATGTGTCCTAGGCGGGTGCCAGTCTGCAGTGAGCTGGTGCAGGACAGTGGCAATGGCTCTGTTTTGAAGCCCATGGTACAGTAGTGAGCACTTTGAAACAATAATGCCACAATGTGGTTGCACAGTGCTTTCCCAGCAGAGCAGGTACATGACATGCATTTCACTATCACAGGAACCTCTAATGCATTAAATATAACCTGATAATAGAAACATGAAAATAAGTCTTTTCTCACAACCGTTTTACATTTCTTTGTAGTAATTGAACCAACTTAAGGATTAAAGCAAGTCTTAATTAACTTTGAACACCAACTTTTTTAACTTGTAACACAGAATATTCTGTTTTTAAATGTAATATTGTCATGGAGAGTTTGGCGCCACACACTCATTGACATCAGGCTGAGAAACACACTGATCCACACTGGAACAAAGTCTGCAACCGCAGCAGCTGAACATGAAAATCAGAAAAACCTGAAGGTGATGAGCCTCCTCATTTTAAATCATGGACCTGTGACGAAGCCCTCTCACTGTCACCTCATCGACAACTACACTTGAAACTATTCCACTGCAATGTTTTGGTGAAAGACACCAAACTTTAACCATGAATATGTTACTGACTTTTATCTAAAGATACACAATGTATAGCTAAGTAATAATATCAGTAATTAGTAAATGAATCAATAATATGGACTTTCACTGCAGAAGAGAAAGCTAACAACTACTGTTATCGCTAATGTAAGTTGGGTGGGACAATAAAAAATGCTTACCTTCATACGCAAACAGGCACTGCTCAATGAAGAATTTGTATCTTTGTCTAGTTTTGAACGTGTGGCGAGTGAAAATTGGTCAGCAAGTAGATGTACATCATCCAGATGTATTTCTGGCAGGTGTTGAAGGGACTGGGTAAACTCAATAGCGTAGCGTTGCTGGCGGCGGAAGGAAACATACACTGCTTTGAGTCAGAATGGAAGCTGAGTGACGTCATGTGAAAAGGGCCTATAAGACATAATTCACCCCAAGAAGATGTGATGAGGATTACCTCAGGATTTGAGATTTCATCAGAAAAAAAGAATGAAGCACTTTATTCAGCAAGTCTCTTTTTATTTATTTATATACTTGTACTAGTTTTCACATAACGTGTAATTTTACTAGTTAGACTTTTTCCAAACTATAATTCCTCACTAAATATATAATCAAGTGAAACATTATGAAGTTTCACTCACAATATACAATACTATACCATTCAAAAGCTTGATGTAAATAATATAAATGTAGCAAATAAATGTAAATGTAACAAACAATGCTGTTCTTTCAGTTTATCAACAACAACAACAAAAAAACTGAAAAAAGAAAATACTCCGCTTTTTTACACATTGATAATAATAATAATAATTACATTGATTTTTTTTATTTTTTTGTAGAAAAAAGGATTTCTGAAGAATTGTGTGACTGTTCGATTTGAAATCCGCAGTCTCTAGAGCCAAACCTATCTTAAATAAAAAACATAAGCATTTATTTTCATTTAAGCTAAAGCGTTAGAATAATACTTTTATCTGTTTATTACCAGTGTATCACTTGTGTGGTAAGAAGTGTTGTAGTCGAGACCAGCTCATTCGAGTCCGAGTCAAGACCGAGTTCACAAACGTTTGAGTCCGAGTCAAGACCGAGACCAGAGAGATTGGGTCTGAGACAAGACCTAAAGAAATCTTCAAGAGTATATGTAAAATGTTTGGTGGAAACAATACAATTGGTACCATACTAAAACAGTATATCAAATATAACATGGCATGTACTCTATATTTTATTTACTTGATATGCAGGTTTAAAAATATGATCAGTTAAGGGTAAGAGCGCCACATATCACAGAATGTTTCTTTTTTTAGTCTTACTGCACACAAACTCTTTGTGGCTCTTATATGCAAACTGAATAATAGAAGATTTAACAGACGTTTTAAAAAGTTAATGTGTTAAGTTCATGAGACATCCTGACCTGAGTTACGCTAACATCTCACATCACAAGAAAATCACCAATCATTGAACGTGTCAATCATATAGGACCCTATGAAATCCATTTTAGATTTTACCAAATTCCATTTTTCAGTTTAAATTTTTTTTGGATACATTTTTTCAACTCCTTTTTAATGGTTACATTTAATTGTATTAATCAATGTCTAATTAGTTAAAATCATAACACTTATACATTTTCACAACAATTTATTAAAAGTTTAACAAAAATGACATGTTTAGGGCCCTTCAAAAAAATTTATTTTTTTCTTCACCATATGTTTTATTGTTACATGTTTTAGCATGTCTAATCATTTAAATGCATAAAAACAACTTAATTTTTTTTTATTATTATTATTTTTTTAAATAGCCTAATGAAATGTTTTTTTTTCCCCTCAGAAATTATGTTGTGTATTTAAATTTTTCTGGTTATCAAATGAATACATAAAACATTCATTTAATGTTGCTTTTAATTATTGAAAATTAAGCAAACTTTATTCATGATTTGATGTAAGTACAATGACCTACTTTTGATTAATTCATAAAACATTTGACAAATTGTGTTACATTCTGCGTTAAACTAAATTCCGTGTTTATGACTGGATTCCACGATTCCGTCCACGTTTGCTGCATCGCGGAAATCATAGGGCCTTACAATCATATATAAAATTAAAGAAATATTAATATACAGTAATAATCATGAACTATTTTGATTGGGACTCGAGTGGACTTGGGAATAAGTCAGATTCCTAATATGTTCGAGTCCGAGTCAATACCGTGTCAAAATGCACATGACAAGACCGAGACCATTAAAATACAGTCACAAGACCGAGTCGGAGTCTCGAGTACTTAACACTGGGGGTAAGTAGTAGAGTTGATTGGGCACTACTCCTGGACATGCTGCTGTTCTAGAAGGGCTAATCGTGTGACTGTTCCACTCATGCATCTGCATCTTTTGGTCATTCCATTTTCTTTTCAGGAACAAGTACTTTTCCTGGCGGGCTGTATTTGTTTTACATTTTATATTGATCTTTATTACTCGTTCCTGAGAAGAAAATGGAATGACCAAAAGATGCAATGACCCTTTATGAAAACCACTCGCCTTCCCTTTCTAAATATAGACCACCAGGACTCAATGTGCTGGATATTTATAGATGAGTCGTACATGTGGCTGAACGTCCCAGAGTAGTAGTCACTGTGATGGTGGCGTAGTGTACATTGAATTCCAGCGTTATGCCGTTCTCAGTGTTTCAATCAGTCCTCAGTCTCATGGGGATGACACCGAGGTTTCCCACACATGACTTGAAATAGAGAGAAATTATTGTTGGGTTGTTATTTGTTGGTCCACATTCAAGCCACAGTACTTTACCTGAAAATCCATCTAGGCCTCCCGATATGTCCAAACCGAATTGGTCCACGAAGTTCCAATCTGATGGAGTTACTCGCAGAGTTTGGAGAGGAATAATCCTTTCTGAGTCCTCAAGCTGATATTTACACCGTGTAGACTTGACATCATGTCCACGATTACAGTGTACGAGTGGCCCTCGTGAAGATATTGAACACATTGATGCAGTATGTCTGGTGTTTCGTCTGGTCAACGTCCTTTAGAAACTCCAAACACTGATCACACGTAAAGCAAAACCGCGTTAAGCTGCTCATGTGTTTGCCACCAAACGGCCAAAACATCCCTTGGTCGCAGTCCATGTTCAGTCACCATAAACTTTATTTACTCCATGTTCTCCACAACCACAACACAAATTTACCGTGCTCACCAACAACACCACCTTTCACCGCGTCACTTCCGGTGTGTGGTACATTCCCTTTCTGTGAAGAATCTGTAATTGTAAATTTGTTTCGGGACTGGTAAAAGTGTTTTGCGTCTTGTTAATTTGTTTTCTAACATGTAAATTAGTTTCATCCTTGGTAAAAGTGTTTTTCCCATGTAATTGTGTTTTATAATTGGTAAAAATGGTTTCCAAAATGTAAATTTGTCTCGAGCTTCATAAAAGTGTTTCACACTTTGTAATGTTATTTTGCACTTCCTGGCCACCGTAATTAAGTGTTCAAGGATAGAAGCAGTTCAAGTGTGAGAGTAAACATTGTGCTGGGATAATTGTAGGGCCCTATCCCAGACAGCAACATAGTGTCGGCCCAGATCCGGCCCACATCTGGCCCGCATGAAATCCATGCGGGCCAGATGTGGGCCGAATCTGGACCGAAACTGCTTGCTGTCAGGGATGTTTTCTGCGGTGCGGAACATGCAGACAGAATTGAGGAATCCATTCATACAATTCATCACAGTTTAGCGCAGAATGATGCGTCTACAGTTTCACTAAATGAGGACGAAAACACATGAACAACATCTCCAGAACTGCTCTGAGAGTCACTTCATGAGCATTTGACCGTTTGATTTGAGCAAAAGCATCATATCACATGCACAGAATTGTAAAGATATTCACGGTAACCCGTCAAAATTACTTTTGAAGTCTATTTTCAGTAGAATGTATATAGACTACTACTACAACTAATAAGAAACAATTTTTTTTTAAAGGTAAAATCACACAACATTTCTTCCATGTTTTAATTTTAATAGTAGATCTCCTTTATTTGCCAAAAAAGTTAACAATAAACATTAAAATACACACAGAATGTTTGAGGGGGAAAATAATTAGGCTTCTTTAGAAAAATAATAATAAATTAAGTTGTTTTATGCGTTCAAATAATTAGACGTGCTAAAACACAGAAATTGGTAACAATAAAAATCCACTATTGGTCGACCTCTAATATTTGATCATGTCAGAAAATAAAGCTGATTTCAGTCTCATGATGTTATTTTATTCATAATTCATACGGCATTTAAATATTTCAGATATTCATCATCAATCACAGTATTATCTCAAGATGATCTGACATTATTGTTTGTAATAAAACACAGAGAAACTCACATGAATACGACTGCTTTTGATAGTAATAATGCAAATGATTGATGTGAGACTGATTTTAATGATATAAGCACAGAAACACTGTCTAGATGAGGATTCATCACACATTTATTCTGATTCATGCGATCAAGGAACTCTTTAACATCTCACTGTTATTTATTCATCGTCCATCTCAAAGCATTATGGGTAGAATCTCTCATCAGTGTCTGATTCATCAACACAGTTTCACTGATGATCTAGGACAAATCCAAAACCCAGGATAGAGCGGCTGGGTGAATGTGGTCTTTTCTGTGTAAATGTGTCTCATTGTGTGAGAGACGTTGTAGAAGGACAGAGTTCCTGCACTGTGATCTACAAACACTCCTATTCTCCTGCTGCTGGACTTCACAGGGAGATCAATCCGTTTATCATGGTGTACAAATAAATATCGGTCAGTATAGCAGATCAAAGTCCAGGACTGATCATTATATCCTAAACCACACTCATTACCCTCTCCCTTCCTGCTGATGCTCTTATATGTCACTGCTATATCAACATCATATCCACTCCACTCAATCTCCCAGTAACAGCGTTCACTCACACTCTCTTTACACAACACCTGAGGACGCCCATCAAATCTGTCTGGATGATCAGGATACGACTGATCTGTGTCAGTCCCAGAAATCACTCTGTTGTTCTCAGACAGAAGGAGGCGTTTATGCACTGTGTTCAGATCCAGAGTGAGCTGAAGAAAATCTGAAGGAGATAAAACACATCACAATCAGAAATCATGAATGAATTATTAAATCAAACACATGATCTTTAATATACGACTATAACATCACTAAATATATTCTCATATAAACCTGAACCTGTGTCACAGAACACATTCAATATTCTGATATTTCTTATACGAATGTGTCGAGTATATTAGCATTCAATACCAGTTTAACATACACAATCATGTCTAATGAAATGAAGCAATAGGCATTTTTGAAATCTTTTCAAATGTAAATGAAAACAATTCATTCACAACAAAATGAAACATTTCCTTTTTATTTTGTCAAATTATTAAAATGTTAATACATTAATTAAACAAATCCAGTGGTTGTCTGATAATCCTGTTATTATTATTATAATATTTTCGTTTGTAGTCAAATGTCTGGGACTTATTTTGACGTGTGTGGTGAGGGTGACGGTAACTTCCTGTTTGGACCGGAAGTGAACCCTGCGCCTGTAAGAGAAAGCTTTATGTGTGATGTTTGAAGCGATTATTAAGTGAAGTGAAAGTGACACACATACAGCCAAGTATGGTGACCCTTACTCAGATCTCCTGCTCCGCATTTAACCCATCCACAGTGCACACACACACACACACCTGATGATAGTGCTCGATAGTGATGGTGAAGCGTTCTGAACCTCTGAAAGATGTTTATTACTTGACGCTTCTCAGAACGGTTTATTCTGTGTCCATCTAGTGCTCATGAAACTAAATAACAACTTCCGGCAGGTGAGAATTTAACCAGAACTGGCCCGAGTGTATGGGAGTGTAAGGAACGTATATAAACCGATTTACTTAAGTTATTTCTGGTTAGTGCATACCGGAAACACAAACTGTTTCAAACAATTCAGTTTGATTTGGTGAACTGGTTCACCCGGTTCACTAAGAAGATCCGGTTAAATAGAAACATCTGTCATGATCCGGACAGATAAGACAAAACCAATTAAACCCATTACAAACAAGATATTTGTTGCATCCAGTGGGGACATAATTACTGATAATAATGACTTATACTGTCTTTTTACATTATGCGTTGTGTATCATGCTCCGTAAACACAAAACCATGTCTGCATTTGTGATCTGAGAAACACCAAGCCTCCTCTACTGCTCACGTTTGAACTGTCCCACTTCATAGAAACAGCCGTTGTGCCACAGATGCATTGTAGGCTACTGTTTCAGAAAACAGTCCTCATCCTCCATAAAATGCACTGCACACATCTGGATTTTTGGGTTGAACTGTTCTGGAACAGTGTTGTAAATACAACCTAACCACTGATGTCTAGTCATGTCCTCTTCACACAGCGTCCCCATGATATGGCGGTGGCATCAACACTGAGAATAAAAGTTATGCCTTCTTTCTTTGTGTGAAAATTTGGGAGGCGTTATGCAAATCTTCCCACATAGAGACGTAGACATGGAGGGTGTGTTTAAACAAGGCATTTTAGGGGGGTTTGGTTGACTCTTAACTTTGATTAAGAATATCTCTTTGGATTTGAGACTTTAGTCTTACCATCTTTACAGATCTTCATGCACCAAGAGCTTGTAACACTCCAAAGAGAAAGGAAAAATAAAAAAATAGCATCATATGACCCCTTTAATATTCATATTGTCTGGATACGAGTAAAACGTCATGCATAAACTATCTTGTCTCTTTGCATTTAAATATATATTAATTATACACTAGTCTCTGAAAACCTCTACATGGACAAAGTATTACCGTATTTTCCACAGTATAAGGCGCACTTAAAAGCCTTTATTCTATGCGCCTTATAATCCGGTGAGCCCTATATATGAAAACAGTTCTAAAATAGACCATTCACTGAATACGGTATGTGTTTGAATCGACACGAGGGTGAGTAAATTATTTTTCTGGATTATCAGTTTGAGTTTCTGTCTCCTCTGGTATTTCGTTTTCTTTTTTGTTTTCCCTTATCCCTGTTATATCGTTTACTGTGAAAAAGTACACTGCTATCTGCATTAACAAATAATGTGTCCATGGCAACAGTAGATTTTTTTTAACAGCAAATCCTGTGTTACTGTAATGAATGTAGCAACAATCACTTTCTGGGGAATAATTAACTCAAATGAAGTGAATATTCATGAGACTATGAATATAATGTGCTTATTGCTTACAAATATTTAATTACCCAAAGAGGGAATATTTAATCATTTAAAGGTAACCTTTACTAGAATTAATTTAAGTTAATCTAGACAATCTGTTCGTCCAGCGAACTGGAAGCTAGACTTCCTTATCAAAATTCAATAAAAATACCCTTCTTACAAACTCCAAGAAATATGAATCTTCTGATCAGGAAAAAAACTATATTTTCTGTGTCAGTACTACTTAGATTACTGAAATTAATTCATATAAAACAAAGCTCGGAGCGTAGATCACACGATTCAGGGACTTCGATCTCGATGAGCAATAAAACAGTTCAATTCAAGCAAATTATAGGATTTAATAAAAACAGACTAAAGAGTACATAACTACAATTCACACGGAGTAAATATGAGTATATAGCAAAACAATCAGTACAATTTAAACAAGATAAATGAACGAGAATAGTAATGAGATAGAGAGGGAGAGAAACGAGAGCGAGAGAAAGAGTGAAGACCAATCTCAGCGTGACAATTTTCAAACAGTTAACCTTGCAAGAGACCCCAAGTCATTGAATAATTTCACAAACATGGAATAGCCTAGACAACCTTAAAAAACAATTTTAGTTGCGATATAAGACAGTACTTGCTTTGATCTGGCTCTTGTGTGTAGCTGCGTTCAAATTGTCCGTTGATGCAGCTTCAGGGTTGTTCTTTCCAGAGCAGATGATGCGCGAGCTTGATGGTTAACGCGAATGTAAACTTTGCCAAAAGATGATTAGACTTAAGTTCATTTGGACAAGTGAAGACAATTGAACAAAGTAAAATATCAGAAGACAATAAAGAAAAACTAAGATATAACAAAAAAGTAAAGAAGAACAAACGGAGAGACTTCTTGAGAAGTCCGATCGCGGAGCTGAGAACCCCCTCTTTCTCTGGAGGAATGCCAAGAACACGGGTTTCCCTTTGTTTTTATGGAAAGGTAGGTTTACACCTATCACACCGTATGAACCAATGAAGTGTGAGAAACTGAGGCGGGAAAAATCTTCTTTGTCTGCTGATTTCTGCCCACTGGTCTAATTTATGGCAATGACAAAATAAAAAAATTTTCCTCAGAAAGATTGTACTTCTGAAACAATGCATCTTTTTGTAATTTGTCGTCGAGATTCATCACAGTCGGGTTTTTACGATTATACAGACACCAAAAACTATAATTTTGCGAGTCAGGGCTACAGAGATACAGAGTTGTTCCTAACTACATGCATATAAAGTTTGATTAAACACACAGTAAACATTATATCTATTCCACTATGCCACGTGAAGACATCTAAGCACAGAAAGAGATACATTTAAATACATTTAGAGGTAGTTTTATCAAAAAGGTTCATGTGCGGGCCAGAAATGCTCGTGTGTTTTTGTGTGTGTGCCTGTGTTGTGGAATGTGTCGTCGTGCCGTGAGTGAAAAAGGCGGGTGTTAGTCTTTCCTTTAAGGCTCATGCGAATATCTCTGGACTGTCTCGAAGGTGTAATAACTGTCACCCCGCCATAGGATATTGCCGACATCGCGGCGCCCGAGTGGTGAGTTATGTTGGAAGATGTTGTAAAACGAAAGTCCTTTTTATTTTACTCAAGTTCTGGTCTTTGGGTGCAGAATGTGTTAGAGAGACAGGATTCATTAATATGGAACAGATGGTTGAATACCATCCGCTCATTAGTGTTACATGAAATACTAATATATATATATATATATATATATATATATATATATATAAACATACTTTTTTTAGAGAGAAAAAAAAGATTATTTCATTCAGAAATAGGCAATGCAGACACAAAAGCCACGTTTCCACCGCAGGAACTTTACCCAGGAACTAGGGACTTTGGCCTGGTACTTGGTGTGTTTCCACCGCAGGAACCAGGAACTAAATAAAAGTTCCGGGTAAAAAAATGCCCCTCAGAAAGTCCCTGCTGGCGAGGTGGTACTTTTTTAAAGTTCCGGAACTTTCGGGGGCGGGACTTTGGCGCTAAACATTCTGATTGGTTGAGTTCACGCAGCGTTGGTTGAGGTCAACCATTTATTCGGATCAACATTTTCAAAATATTACTGTTATTGTGTCATGAAATGTCATTTTAAAAGTATTTCAGGCGAGAATGTAGTTGTTTAAAACTCAAATCTGTGGTTTATTTATAAAGACAGCGCCTATTTAAACATGTGTTTGGCCGATCTCGTAGACGGTGAGCTCCACTCGATCAGCGGGAGCTCAGTCCTCATGTATCTGCAGAGAGCAGCCTCTCCTGGGACAGATCTTCTGATATGTGCCGCTGGCTCTGATGTCTCTTTAGTGGTTAAACATAACATATAATTCAGCTGCGGGGTAAATCTAACAGGTTTTCTTTGGTCTGTATTCAATTTATCTATATGTTAAAATGAAAATAAAAAAGGCAAATTTATATAATATTTCGTTTCATTGTAATGGCTGCATATACACATTTCCCTGAACTAAGTACATTTCTGCAGCTGTTATTATGCGTAAATGAAAACGAAAGGAGGCAGTGGTATTTGATATCATATTTCGTTTTATTGTAATACAGTAAGGAAAATTGCAGTAGCCAAGACAAGCTGACTGAAGTTATCAAGTACGCTGCTGTTTATAGATTTACCGGACTTGCGTTGTCACGGACATCACACTCCCAAGACGAATGCAGGAAGTCAGAACTAACTACCATGATGCACGTCCAAAATCAGCGTACTTTTTTTTTTTTTTTTTTTTTAATCAGCAGTACTTTGTATTGAGAAACGCGCGCAGACCCACGTCACCACTCTATTTGCCTAATCTTCCCGGTACTTTACACCGCGGTGGAAACGCAGAAAGCAACAGGTCTGGGGGGAAAAAAGTTCCTGGTAAAAAAAGTTCCTGGTAAAAATGTTCCGGGTAATTTCGGTGGAAACGCGGCAAAAATGTTTACAAACATTACAAACTATTAAATAAAAAAAAAATTAACAAACTAAAATAAACTGTTAACATAGGTTTTTTTTATAATCATTTGTCATTCAAATACATCGCGAATACTGAAACATTCGATTTTGTGTTGAATGAGACCCAACGTTGGTTTGAGTTTCGTTTTGGCATAAATTAATTAGTTTTGGTTTGTTGTTAATATGCTATAGCTTCTTATATTTTTAATTCCTGTTCTTTTCTAAATACTGTTAATTGAAATGATTTGTTGTGGAGTGAGGGGAAAAGAGCCAAGCTCAAATTTACCGTAAGCTGAACAATTTTCATTTGCTGTAACCTCAAAGTAATTCTTAGAATGAAATTTGGAGTGCGACTTTCGTTACTTATTATACAGTAACTTCTTTGCACTGTGACGTTACTGACTAGGGATGTTAATTTCCTAACCAACAACCATTAACCGACAAGATTATTTTAAATAATAATAACTGAAAGTACAAACGCTATGTAATAAATAATATTTTAGCATCTAGATATGTCGAGAACATGGAAACATTTGGATTCCTGCTGAATGAGAGAGGTAAGCATGAGCTTCACCTTTAATTTGTTTTTGGATTGACGTTTTTATAGCCTATAACTTTAGAGGATTTGCTTGAGATAAACTAATAACTGTTTTTATAATGTTTTAAACATTTTACTTTAGACTAGTTACAGGCATTTTAGCCTTCATTATTTCGGAAGTATCTAATAGGGCTAATAAAATGCTATGTGAGCCGTGAATTAAGTTTTTTTTTTTCACTCTCAAAACGCAAACTCAAAACTCCTATACAAGTGTCTTTTTTTTTTACAATGCAGCAAACATTTTTAAATATCCTAAAAATAGTTTAATGTCTTTAAAGTGTTTATAGATTTTTTTTCTGACATTTGGCCAAAATCTAGAGAAGATGATGCTGTATTGGCTGTGACTAAGCGTTAGATCTCTATTTTTTTATTTTTGAGTAAAGAAAACACTATACTTTATTATTATTGTATTATTATTATTATTAGGCAAATTATAGGCAAATCATTGTTTTTTTTTTTTTTTTAAATAACGTTATTAACCGGTTTCTCTTCCACCCGAACCGTTTCGGAATGGTAATAATATCAGAGGAACGCAGAACAGAAGCGTTAAAATATCGATTCTGCACGGAGTGAACCGAATGAATTTTTTTCAAGCCCTGTTCACATCACAAGTTGTGTTTGTAAAGACTAATGCATTTATTAATCTTAGTTCATTTTAATTTCAGCATTTACTTATGCATTATTCAAATCACAAGTTGTGTTTGTAAAGATTAATGCACTGTGAACTAACATGAACAATATTTTTTTATTAACAATTTGATTTTTATTAACATGAACAAAGAATAAATGGTTGTTCATACATGTTAGTTAGTATTTTAATCTTAACAAATTACATGTTATTGTAAAGTGTTGTATTAATATTTGTTCATCATACTGTTGAACTTTGGACAGTATTTTCTCTCTTGTTATTTCATAGGAGCTTCAAAGAAGATGGAGAAAGCCAGAGTCTTGTGCCCTGCGTTTATCAGTCTCCTTATGTTTGTTAGGTGAAAAAGAAAAACTCAATAAACAAAGCAAAAAAATTGTTGACTGATATCTTCCCCCCACAACGTTTCAATAGATATCACAATATATCGATACCTTGAATTCTTATGGCCACAATAACCATGATATGATAAATCTACTATCGTGACATGCTTGGATACAGCACTCTGTGAACAGCCAGTTTCTTTGTCAATGAATGTTTGTGGCTTACCCTCCTTGTGAAGGGTGTCAATGACTGTCAGATCAGCAGTCTTCCCCATGATTGTGAAGACTAGTGAACTAAACTGAGAGACTGTTTTGAAGGCTCAGGAAACCTTTGCAAGTGTTTTGAGCTGATTAATATGTCACCATATTCTAATTTGTTGAGATTGGTGCGTTTTTGTTGAGCTTGTTCATTATTTCACCCTAATGTATTATTAGAACATACTACTACACAAGATCTAATGGGCAAAATTAGGAAACCTAATTTTTTAAAGATGTCATCAGAAGAACATAATCAACAATTACATATTTTGCCTTCGTCATTTTTTTGCCACAGCAAATGTGTTCAAAAAACACACCAAAGTTAATATTATACAGTTAAGGTTCAAGAGCCCAACTAAAGCAAACACTGATCTCCATCATGGTTTCGCCCAAAAACTACAACAACATCTAAATCTCTCTTAATTTTCAATTCTTCATCAGTAATGTGAAGCTGGTGGTGCTGTTTATAGAGTTGTTTAATCAGATCTTGAGAGATTTAATGTCTTCTTTTATTTCATCTGATTTCATCTAAAGGTGGACATTAGGGCTGGGCGATATGACAAAATATATCGTCTGGACGATCGAAAATGTCTATCGTTTTATATAAGGCTCTATCGTTACGCCACGATAAGGCGTTTACGGCAGAATTTTACGTCAAGATGCACCTCACGCGTAAAGGGTTCTAAATAAAATAAATATTTAGTCCATACTACCTTTATTTGTTTGGTATATCATTTTAAACTGCATTTCCACATTGCAATTTTATATAGACTATTCATAAACTGAATTAACAGAAAAATTGCTATATCGTTATGTATATCGTTATCGGGATATCAAATGAGCTATATCGGGATATGAAATTTTAGCCATATCGCCCAGCCCTAGTGGACATACACGGTGCGTAGAGCCTGTGCTTCAGTCAATGATGAGCCACAAACCCTGATGTTCTGCTGCTTTATATAAAGACAGTATATTCGAGGTCCCCTCGAAAACGAGATGTTACATCTCAAGTGGTTTTCCTCTTCACAATAAAATTGACAAAAAAATATGTGAAGTTACTGATGCAGTCATTATCTGTGTTAAATACTTCATTACATACATATACTATATAACAGTGGAATATAACAATTTGAGTTAAAGTCATGTTTTCTGTTAGTTTACTATTACACATTAAGTGTTTGCAGTTTTTTTATAATCAGAAATATTCCTTCTCATTGGACTCAAATGAAATAAGTTCACAGTACTATCACTGTACGAATTTGAAACATGAAAAAGCTGTGAATTAAAGGGAGAGGCAACCCTGCTGCCAGTGATACTGATAATACTGATATTTAGCAGCACATTTTTTACATTGTGCATTTCACATACAGCAGTTTAACTGTAATTTAGTTTACTGTATTTTACTGTAATTTATTTTACAGCAATTAGCATGGATTTTAACAGATTTTTTGGGCAACTTTTTCCTAGATACACACATCTCCCTGACATGGCTGCTTCAACACTAACTGTGTTAACGAGACCACGCCTTCTTTCTTTGTGTGAACATTTGGGCGGCATTATGCAAATATTTCCACATAGTGACGTAGAGATGTGGGGGCGTGTTTAAACGAGGTGTTTCTTTGGATTTGAGACTTCAATCTTTGCTACTTTACAGATCTTCTTTATGCACCAAAAACTTGTAACACTCCAAAGAGAAAGGAAAAATCACATCATATGACCCCTTTTAAGTTCTGCCTGTTTTAGTGACTTACATTGTAGGAGGTATTCCCTGGTCCTGCTGGGGGCTGTGAAATCAAGAACAGAGACACATTCAGTCAGTAAATAAACAAACAAACACACACAGTCACACAGTGCAGTGTGATTAATCAAATATCTTGAAATATGATTTTAGCTTCTAATAATTGTGAAAACAATATTATAAATACAAAATTAATTTGAAACATGACTTAGACTAGCAATATTCTAAAATATGCTTGCATCATGCTAATAAAGTGCTAAAGACATGCTAATCATGTTAATCATGCTTGCATAATGCTATGATTACAGTCAGAGAAAGCATTTTGTTACCCACAATCCATTTAAAAATTCAGACTTTAAGAAAAATATTACAGAAAATGAACAAGAATGCTTTATCCATCTGGAAGTGATTTGATTTCAACTTTGTTGAGTAAACTTGCTGGAAAACAGTTTCACAATCATTTAATCTCATCAGTTTGTGTGTGTGTGTGTGTGTGTGTGTGTTAGAAACTTGTAGTAAAGCAGAGTTTCCCATCCCTGGGGAAAAGTATTTGGTTCAGAATTACAAAAATGACTAAAAAGTATTTAAAAACTACAAAAATGGCAGATCTGCGAGGCCAAAATCAAGACTTCTGTTTATAGGGACCTTCCGTTCCGGGTCGCTGCTCATGTGGCTGACAGGATGGTGCATGGAGTAGTGTATTATTATAGCTTTTAACTTCTTCATTTATTGTTGTTTTTGAATACCAGATTTAGCTTGACTACCTGGGAATTCTTGTAGAAGATATTTATTAATCAAAATATGAATTAATCAAGTATAAACAATATGAATATAGCCATGTTTGTAATCTACTATTATGCTCATGTGTATACTCAAGTTATATTACTAATATGATCATGTGTTTCCTGCAGGACTGTGTATGAAATGTGTTATACACTCCTCCTTGAGAGAAAACTATATAAAGAGTGTGCAGACACAGTGTCAACAGATTCTCTGCAGAGTCTCTCGGCTTCATGATCTCTGATGACAAAGTCTATCTTCTGTCATCAAAACCTCAAGACTTTGAGAGTGATTTCTCACATTCTTTGGTTGCTAATTAATCACATGGAAGTGGTGTT
The DNA here is from genome assembly GCF_003368295.1 of Carassius auratus. Classification (NCBI taxonomy): domain Eukaryota; kingdom Metazoa; phylum Chordata; class Actinopteri; order Cypriniformes; family Cyprinidae; genus Carassius; species Carassius auratus. The sequence goes on from NW_020524242.1 coordinate 212,875, forward strand.
TTGAACATCTGTGTGACTAGAGATTGATATGAACTAGGGATGCACCGATGCATCGGCTGAACATCGGTAACAGCCGATTTATGCCTCGTTAACTGCCATCGTCCATCGGGAAATAAAAATGACATTCGCCGATGTCTGATGATTGTGTGTGTCATGAACCCTGTGCTCAGGAGAAACTTTTTTTCCATCTTTTTATTTGGGCGGGGGGAGATACCGAGTCTGAGACGGGAGAGGGCGCCCGCACACTCTCTGTCCTCAGTAACTTAGATTAAACAAAGAAGATGGCGGTCATGTGGCAATATTTTACAGTTTCAGAGAAAGATGTTTCGCGTTTTGCAGTTTGCAATACGTGTTCCATTGAAATTTCAAGAGGGGGGGCTGTTAGAAAGTCATTTAACACAACAAATCTCATTGTACATTTGAAAAGCAGGCACGAGGCAGTGTACGGCGATTACCTGCAAGCTGACCAAAAACGGAAAAATGAAGCCGCCAAGAAAGCGCAAACCCCCGGTAAGACTCTGTCTTTCTCAAATGCCGTGTCAATTGAAGTCTAACAGCTGCCTCCAGACAGCGCCAAAGCGAAACAAATAACAAACAAGGTGATGGAGTTCATCGCTTTAGATGACCAGCCTTTCTCTGTAGTGGAGGATGTGGGTTTTCGGAGTCTGATTAAGTTTATGGAGCCACGCTATACACTGCCGAGCTGCCGTCACTTTGCCGAGGTCTGTCTCCCCGAAATCCACAACATTGTGGCCACGCACATTCATGAGCTACTGGCTTGCGACATCGCTGCAATCAGTTTCACCACAGATATATGGAGTTCAGATGTAAGCCCTGTGAGCATGCTTAGCCTCACGGCACAATGGATTGATAAGGACTTCAATCTGGTGAAGGCAGTGTTGCACTCCCAGGAGTTCGCAGGTACCCATTCAGTATCTGCTATCTCGGAGGCATTTGAGAAAATGTTCCAGACGTGGAAAATTGACAAAACCAGAGTGCATGCTGTCGTGAGAGATAATGCTAGGAATATGACGAAAGCTATGATGGACAGTGGTCTGGCTAGTTTTGGCTGCAAGGCGCACACACTGCAACTGGCAATTCATGACAGTGTTTTTAGCCAGCGCAGCCTCACGGATGTTGTGGCTATTTGCCGAAAAATCGTTGGTCACTTTAAACACTCACCCCTCGCATATTCACGTCTCCAGGCTGTGCAGATCCTGTTGGGAATGAAACCAAAAAGGCTACAGCAAGATGTTTCCACTCGCTGGAATAGTACATTTTATATGATGGAGAGCTTGCTGGAACAAAAGCGTGCACTTGCTACATATGCCGCAGACTACGACTCTCAGTGTGCACCAGTGGCAATTAATTGAAAACTTTATAACACTCCTCTCCCCGTTTGAACAATTGATGAGAGAAGTTAGCTCATCAGAAGCATCAGCTGCAGATGGGTCTCTGTGACAGCCCTGAGATGTCTTCTGAGTAAGCAGGCTGACACAGACCACGGCATTAAAACAACAAAGACCTCATTATTAGAGGCTGTAAATAGACGCTTCGATCAAATCCAGTACGATCCCATGATCTGCATTGCCGCCTATTTGGACCCCAGATACAAAGGATCGTTACTTTGATGAGGATGTTAAACAACGCGCTTGAGAAATACTTGAGGCACACCTGTTGCCTGCTGCCGGTGAAGAGGATTGGATGCGCGAAAGAGAGCGCGCACATCACACAGAGCACAAGAGGCAACGATCCGACAGAGCAGGGCCCTCCCTGCATGATGTGTTTGAGGAGATTCTGGAAGAAAATGGACCAGAGAGGACAAGTACCTCTGTGTCCCAACAACTGGGTATTTTCCTGGCAGAGATCACTATTCCCAGAGGTGAGAGCGCACTCTGTTATTGGAGAAATAACCACTTGCGTTTTCCCGAACTCGCACAAATGGCACGCAAATACCTTAGTGCGCCATGCACCAGCACCGAGAGTGAGCGGTTATTCAGCTCTGTGTCTCATGTCTTAGATGAAAAGAGAAATAGGCTTTTCTGTGACAAGGCAGAGATGCTTATCTTTGTAAAGAAAAACATGCATCTTATTAAGAATAGGCCAGAGATACAGCAGGTGACTTATGTGTCATTAATGATCAGAAGTGGAGGTACTGTTTTTGCTTTATAAGATGCCCCATGTTCCAGCCTGTGAGTTCTGAAACACTGTAATGTTTTATTCTGTATGAGAAAAACACAAGTTGAAAGACAGCCCTATTTATGTTTGTATTTATGAATAACAATTTATTTTAATATCATAACTTATTTATTTCACTTGTTCACTTGTATTTTTTTTTATTTATCAGAAAAAATGTTTTATTGGGCCATGAAAATAATCTCATTGAGTAAGTTTTTGTTTATCAGGCTAAAACCACTCAAATAATTTTGTTGGGCAATTTACTGAAACAATCTTTTCATTGATTAGTTAGCATTCAAATGTTTTTGAATGTTATTTTTCAGAAAAGTAAAGAACTTGTCATAAATAAGGTTATAACTAATGTCAACCAGAAAGTGACATTAAAAGTTGTTTTTGTTTCATAAATTGGTCTGATTGAATTTGTGCTCATTCTAGGATAGTGTGATCAAGAACCGAAAGACTTGTCTCCGTGGCACAAAAGAAGAAATAAATAACAAAAAGAAAAAATATCGGCCATCAGCAAAGATGTTATGTTAAACATCAGTATCAGTATCGGCCCAGAATTTCCCAATCGGTGCATCCCTAATATGAACTACATAATACTTTTTGGACATTGCTGTATTTATATTTTTTCTATTGTTTGGGGCATGTATTGTGTTTATCAACTGGACAATCTCCCGGAGAATCTACGATTCACATACTCAAGAGATTTTTTGCTGCAGCTGCAATTCCACTCTTGCCAGGCTGTTGTCATCGAAGGGCTTCCAGAGGAAATAACATCAACCCAGGGGCATCAACCCAAAATAAATCTTTCCAAAATAAAGGCCTTTTCATACTGAACAAGAAAATTCAGCATCAATGTTCAGCGTGATGACGCGTTTGAATCAAAACAATATCACTCATGAATGAATCACTCATCTTACTGAATGCCTCCATTCAATTTAAGACACGTGATGTCTGCATGACGTCTACATCACATCTACATCTCTTCTGTAAGTCACGTGTGGCAGTGAAGTGTCGAGCCAGATGTCACACATAATTCACGTGTAGCAAGGTTTTTATTTATTTTTTCGCTAACACGTGTGCAGTGTATCAGCGAAGGTACAATTTACTTCATTCCTCTCAATGGATGTGACATCTGCGTCTGACGGTTTTTCAGTTTTTAGTGCATCTGTCTTTTCCCCGGCTAACTCATACAATAAACATGAATTATGTGCATATGTTACCGTGGTTGTTTTTATATCACCGATTTCAGAACATTTTTGATGTCATTTTCATTCCACCTTGCAAGTAACGCCTGATAAATCAGTTTGTGAGCTCAGCGCAGCTTTACAGCAGTTACCGGAGAAAACTCTAATAGAGCCTCCTTCTGGCAGAAAAATAATTTAGCATATTTATATATGGGGGCAGGGGAGTACTGCCACAAAAAGAGTGTAAGACTGTGGGAAACACTGAAAGTCTATAACATATAAATAACTAATGTCTCCAAAACTCATGTCCTTTAGTTTTTTTTTTTTAATTGTGTTTTTATCTTTCACATGTTTAATGTATCCTACAGCACATCAGTGAAGACCAAACCATCGATCACAATCGTCTGCTAGATCTGAGACTGTTGCTGTAAAATAATAATAAAATAATAGAAAAAATTCATTATGCTTGATTAATATTCTGTTTTACAAGCACCTCTCTTCTTTGGTTTATTTTACTTTTAAAACATAATAGTAGGGTTTTTAAAGAATAAAAGAACAGCACTTATTTTATTATTCTTTAATACTTTTATTCAGCAATAATGTTAAATTGGTAAGATTTCTATATTTCCAACGTTGACAATACATTGAAGGATCACCTGTTAAAGACTGGAGTAATGATGCTGAAAATTCAATCTCAGAAATAAATATAAAGTACATTAAAATAGAAAACCATTATTTTAAATTGTAATGATATTTCACAATATTAACCAGACCCCGCCCCCTTCAATTAATAAATAAAACAAAACCTTGTATAAATATGATTTACCTATCCTTTGTCGCATCCTCGTTATAGTTGAGAAAACCTATTTCTAAGATAATCTTATTTTTTACGATGATCAGTGAATTATGTGTACCAAACAAGCAAAGAAGAATTAAATATATAGGGGTGTGCAATACAGACAAAAATGTTATCTCAATATTTTATAGGATTTTATCCATAATGATAATCAGACAATCTTTTTCTGAGTGTGTTGCACTGCAGGATTGCTGTGGACAGCTGACTCCTAAAGTTTTTGATATTAATCATATTCTGTGTGGAGGTTCATTCACAGCAGGGATAGAAATCAATCTTTTTCAACAAAAGTTATTTTTACCCTTATGGGCATTCAGGGCCGCTGTTGGCCAAATATGTGCCCTTAGCAGGATTGTACTGTTGTGCCCCCTTCCTCAAATATGATGATGGACAAAAACACCTACTATAGGGGTGAAAATAGAACTTTAATCAAATAAAGTAAAAAAAAATATATAATAAATTGTATTATTTACAAATTACAATTGTAGCTCTCGACATTTACCTGTTACTATAACTTTATTATGACCCTAATTTATTTATAGTCTCAAGCATTCAGAAATCATGCAAAAGGAAACTAAGCAGTTTTACTATGATAAAACCATGGTTTATTTCTGTAAGCGTTGTGATATGCACGTTTTTTGTTGAATAAATTATAAAGGCTGTGTCATCTTTATCAAAAAGGTGGCCAAAAATGAAAGATTAAGTGAATATTTGAATTAAATGTTTGGTCAGTATCCCAAACAAGGATTTGATTGTCCTGCAAGTGTAACAGCAGCAGTTACCAGGTCTTTTTATTTGTAGTAACATGTTATGTACATAAATTGTTTATTTAGTATAAGCCTACATTATGTAATTTTAACAGTGTTATTAACCAATCATTATTGCCTCATTTTTATATAGTGCATTTTAAGTTTTTAGTTTTTATAACAACAAAAAAAATATTACAGTATATTAATCCTCCTTTGTACATTATTATTTAAAATAACAAAACCATGGTTAATTAGCAGTTACCATGGCTACAAGAACCATGATTTTTGGTGTTATTCTTGTTAAAACCATTGCTAATTTTCATAAGGGAACCTGGAAAGTCAGATAGAATATTAGATAAGTTAGAGGTGGTGAAATTATTTACAATTTATTTCACATGGAGCAGCATTAACTACACAGAGCCATTGTCCACTGACAAGCTGTGCAAAGTCCATGTCCATGGCTTATGTAACATGTCTGAATGGATTCAGCTGTGTGTGTGTGTAATAGTGATGCTCGGTTCAATGTATAAACAACCTGCACCCGGTGTTTTCAACTAACCCACCCGCAACTCGGACCACGGAAAAAGAAAAAGAAAATATTGTACCCGACCCGCTATAGCCTACAGGATAATAAGCGTTATGACCGCACACATAAGTCACAAAGAACCAGTTAAAGTAATGATTATGAATGTGTCTAAATTAGCAAGGAGTCATTTAATTGTTTAGTAATAAACTGGTGTTTTCTGTGTCGCTGCAAAGATGAAGTTGTCGATACGGACTCGACATGAACGCCAGAGAGAAATGCACATTTGGTTTATTGAAAAACGATTGCACTGATTTGCATGTTTCTTGATGATGTGCTTTTTTTCTGTGGTACTCACATGCACCATGTCGCTTCACGTCGTATTCTCCTCCATGTCCCACAGAAAAACTGCTCTCTCTGCTTCGCCATCTACAGGTGTTAACCAAGAGTATGTAGCGGTCCATTCGCTATTAAAAGTGCATCTTCTCTTTTTCGTGGCCACGGCTGCTTAACCTGACTGAACAGCGCGTGCACTCTCCAATCTGAGATTGTTGACAATGTTGAGGAGGCGTTCGTGAACCAGTCAACAGTTTGATTGATGTACGACTCAGCCTATCGACTAACACTCATTGCTCTCCTCTGAGCTATTGGACATAAGTTAATAGTACGCCTATGGACGTATCCGTGTATTTATTAATAATAAATACAAGGATACATCCATAGGCATACTGTTAATTTATGTCTTAACTTATGTCACTTTTAATAGCAAATAAATTATTAGGCAGGGTCAAATGAAAAAGCAGGACAGATGCTCAGTTTGCGTGAGGCGGGACAAAGGGTAAAATTGCTGTACAGTACAACGTAAAGCAGAACAGGTGTTCACTCTATAATCGCGCCAGTTATTCAGCCGATAAAGTGTAGGCTATGTATTTCAAAATTGTGTATAGTACTATATAAATAAGGTTTAATTGGCATCTTTATTTCGAATGACACGACCGACGCGACCCGAATATCATTCAAAATATTTTTGGATGACTCATAAGCGTGGGTAACCGTGGGTTACCGCAGGCACCCGCTCATTTCGGATCAACCTGCGCATCACTGGTGTGTAACCAGTGCATTAGTGATGTGTCGTTCGTGAACGAATCGTTCATTTTGAACGAATCTTTTAGGTGAACGAATCGTTCTCGTTCATGTAATCCACTGACTCATATTTCTCGTTCAGTGAAGTTCCTCCCTCCACAGCAGCGCGGCGCTATAAGCAGCGCATGCGCAGCTCAGTGAACCGGGTAACAACCATTTCTGAAACACATGTCATTCGTGAGCGAACTGAATGAACGGATACATGTCGTTCGTAAATGAAATGAACTGTTACATAGCTTATCTCGTTCGTGAACGTAATGAATGAGAGTAAACCGGGTTAGTCTGCCATTTAGCATGTCAGTCTCGGAAAATGCAAAGGTACAGTACTGTGCACATACGCTTGTTTTGATATTTAGCAACTCCACGTTTAATCCCCGATTTATAAATGTGAATATATAATATACAAACTGTCTGACCAAACAATAAAAATGCTAATTAGGCAAGAAAACCTTGTGCTTTGTTCATCTAAACAACTTAATTAGACTTTATATATTGAATGCGATTATACACACATTTTAATAAAGCCAGATCAGTTTTTGTTTCTTTCGTTCGTTGACTAAAGACATAACACATAATACACTCTTTTTTTTTTTTGCCACCTGCTGGCATATTTTGTGTAATACGAAGAAATCATAACTGAATGAATCATTGAATGATTCTGAACAAATCATTTTGGTGAACGAACTGAAAATGAATGAATCTCTAGAAAGAATCATAATTTCCACCACTACAGTGCATTAAGCTGTGTGTGTGTGTGTGTGCGTGTAATCAGTGCAATGGATGATGGGAATTTAAGTCCGGGGTGAATTGCAACAGTGTGGTTCAAGAGTCCATATAATGGATGAGTGACCTGGCGATCGGACGGAAGTCCATGGACAGACTCATTTGAATCAAGCATTGATTGAAACTACATTAACAGACATTTCTGTATTTTCTTGTTCATATTTTAATGCTCTTTTTACATCTTGGCCTGGGCACTACAGCTGAAAAATAGCCTTTTGGCTAATTCTGGCTTTTTCTTTACCATGTTTGTTCATGTGTCTTATGAAATTGCACTGACCCCAGACATTTCAATGACTGTAACTAGACTGGCAAACAACTCACACTCAGACCTATTGATAGAAACTGGACATATAGATGGTTCAAAATCAGAAACAGTTGGGAGAAATTGTTAGACAGTCCATAATTAGACTCAAGAGCAGATTTAAGATGGACAGATAGTTCATACTCATGCTCACTGGTTGAAACAGAACAGAGAGATAGTGGAGAATATAATTTTTGGACCGAAATTGGATAGACAAACTGCTCACACTCAGGCTCATTTTCTGGAACTGGACAGACAAATAGTTCAGAATCAGATTAAACAGCAGGATCTGAGCCAGATAAGGACTCATTCACGAGTCAAAAACCGTTTCTGTCAGACGCGTCCGATTCGAGAACCGAGGAGCTTGAATCAAGGGCAATCATCGCCAATGACGTCATTACGTTGAGCGCAAAAGAACCAGTGAATCGTTTTCTTCAACTGGTTTATTGAATCGAACTGTCCGAAAGAACTACTGGTGATCCGAAAACCGATGCAACCGGTTCTTGACTCGAGAACGAGTCAGTCTGTTGTTCGTTATCTGGCTCGGCTCGTTGTTCATCTTCAGTTCTCTCTTCACAGCAGTTCAGTCAGTGTACTGTTTGAGTAAATGAATTACTCCGGGATATTGGTTTGTTTGAACTCAGAGGGAGTGTCAGACACATTAAACAAGTGAACAGCTTAAGTCATTTGTGGATTAATGCATATTGGAGATGCGAACCGTTTAAAACGATTCAGTTTGATTTGGTGAACTGAATGATTCGTTCGCGAACCGGATATCCAGACTGCTTTGTTTTGAACTCTCTCTCACAACAGACACGGAAGAGAAGACAATGCTGAATAAAGTTGTCGTTTTTGCTATTTTTGGACCAAAATGTATTTTCGATGCTTCAGAATATTCTAACTGACCCTCTGATGTCACATGGATTACTTTGATGATGTTTTTCTTACCTTTCTGGACATGGACAGTAGACCGTACACACAGCTTCAATGGAGGGACTGAGAGCTCTCGGACTAAATCTAAAATATCTTAAACTGTGTCCCGAAGATGAACAGAGGTCTCACGGGTTTGGAACGACATGAGGGTGAGTTATTAATTACATAATCTTGATTATTGGGTGAACTAACCCTTTAAACCAGTTTGACAGACATATTTCTAAAAACTTAAAGCTGTATTCAAAAGAGCTCATAATTTTGTATTTGACAGAGGAAATAAAGTCATCCACGTCTGCAGTGACATGAAGGTGGACAAATGATGACAGAATATTCAGTCCTTCCAGGATTTCACGATTGTTTTTGTGATTTTTGCAAAATGACTGCTTTTGCTGTGGCATTGCTCAAAATTTGCGGTGATATTTGCGCCATTTCTTATTGTTTTGATGTGAAAATATACCACAGAGAACATTCTTCTTACACTGTTATGACTTTTCTGACTTGGAGAAGCACTGTAGGTCTCCAGACTAATGTTTGAGGACACCAGCACTAGTGCCATTAAGATCTACAGAAGGAGGCTCCAGGATCTGACAGTAAAGCACTCACCCTAATCACACATGTACATCTCAGAGACATCTAATGTCTGCATTTACATATGCAATATGTGTTTTTAAGAGTGCTTGTTCATCTGCAGTACGTCTCTAAGATGTTTCCTGTCAGATGTCAAATAGACATGTATTAGAATGAGTGTAAAACTGCTTCTGAGACCTTTATCAGATGATTCCCAGATCTTTAGCAGATGTCTTACAGATGTAATAAATATATTACACAATACAATATATATATATATATATATATATATATATATATATATATATTAGGGGTGTAACGATACGCGTATTCGTATTGAACCGTTCGGTACGAGGCTTTCGGTTCGGTACGCGGTACGCATTATGTACCGAACGGTTCGTTGGACTTATTAATTATATTTGAAAAAAAAAAAGAGAAATATAATGATATGCGTTCAACAAGGTAGCCCAATAACCCAAATGACGTAACAGGCAACGCCCCTGACACTCCCGAAGAAGCAGTGATGGAGTACTCGAGTCCTGGACTCGGACTCGAGTCCGACTCGAGTCACTATTCTTTGGACTCGAGCCCGACTCGAGACTCCATTCTCTGGACTCGTGACTCGACTTGGACTCGTGGACTGATGACTCGTACTTGGACTCGGACTCGGATTTGAGCATTCATCACGTTGTTTTTGACAAAAAATATTATAAAAAATGTTTCGTGCCCAAGACCGGCCGGGATCAGACACTGCTACCGCTCGCTCTCTTTGCTTGACAACACACTCACTGACGTCACTCACTTTACTTTTTTTCCAAAGCGCTCGGGCACTTGCGGGAAAGGATGAAGCTGATTGGTTAGTTCTTGTCACATGACCCGCGGTGCGCTTGTGGCATTCTGAAAAGTTGAGATGTTTTTAACTCGTTGCGCGTTGCGGACGCGCCTGGATGCTTCCATTATGAGCGCGCATACTCTTCCATTATGAGCGTGCATACCGCGCGCCTACATTGGAAATAACGAACATGAGCGTAACACACACACACACATTCACTTGAACACATACAAACGCACTCACGCTAAATCACTCGTCGATGAGCGTGAGAGCGCGTTTGTGTGTGAGTGATCACTCACACACAAACGCGCTCTCTCTTTCTCTCTCTCTCTCTCTCTCTCTCACACACACACACACACACACGATCATTGTAATATGCACGTTTCTTTTTTTCGCCGAGTGTATTTCTGTAATACAGTGTTAAAGGATTAGTTCACACAAAAAATGAAAATTTCCTAATCATTTACTCCTCCCAATGCCATCCAGGATATCTATGGCGTTTTTTCTTAAATTAATTTTTTTAAGGAAAACATTTAATGATGTTTTCTTCATATAATGGACTTCAATACCTACCAACTCAGTTGGTTGCTATTGTTTCCTCAAAAAACTAAACTAAAAAAGAATCCAATAAGGGACTCGAGACTCGACTCGGACTCGAACTCTGGTAAAGGTGACTCGACTTGGACTCGACTCGGACTCTTCTTTGGTGACTCGCACTTGGACTCGGACTCGAACACTGAGACTCGAGACTCGACTTGGACTCGACAGTTGGTGACTCGACTACAACACTGCGAAGAAGAAAAAAACACCAACTTATAGTTATATGTTTATGTTAGGCTACTCAGTCAGGCACTCGCTCACTCAGTACGCGCTGAAGGCTCGTTGGAAAATGGCCAATGCGTTTAACAGACCAGAAATAGAAGATCCTCCAATAACCAACAGGTCTGGTGTTTGGGTGCACTTTGGATTCCCTTTAAGCTATAATGGTGATGGCAAGAGAGTGGTGGATAAAAAAACAATGGTATGTCGCATCTGCTACATGACAATAGGGTACACCAGCGGGAATACAAAAAATAAAAATAACACCAGCGGAAATACTTGAAACATGTCAACTCATTTACGCTGACACCACCTCATATTAGTGTGTCAGTATCTGGGGAAAGACGAAAAAGAGGAGAAACATACACGCAACAAACTATCCCCGCAGCATCTAGAAAGACATTTCCAACTGATTCAAACAGGGCAAAAGACTACATTTACGTTACATTTACGTTATAGCCGCGGATATGAGATCTTACTATTTACCATTCATTTTATCATCACCATTATAGCTTACAGGAAATCCAGAGTGCACCCAAACACCAGACCTGTTGGTTATTGGAGGATCTTCTATTTCTGGTCTGTTAAATGCATTAGACATTTTGCAACGAGCCTTCAGCGCGTGCTGAGTGAGCGAGCGCCTTAGGGGCCGTTCACATATCGTGCCTAAAAACGCATGGAAAACGCTAGGCGCATCTTTCTCCTCCTTTCCAAAGCGCTCAGGCAGAAGCGCTCATGAGGCGTCTGTCTTTGCTAAGTAACAATGACGTGCTGCTCTCTACACGAAGACGCGGAAATTTCAGCAAAGGATAAATGGATTTGCAGCTCTAAAAATCGCTTGCAGTAGCTCTGTTACTAAATCTATTTCAAAATTTTAATCCATATACAACTATGATCAGCTGTTCCTTCATCTTGGCTGAGATTTCAACGTTGTTACGGGAAAGGTTGAAGCTGATTGGTTAGTTCTTGTCACATGACCCGCGGTGCGCTTGTGCCATTCTGAAAAGTTGAGATGTTTTTACATTTTGATGTATCTAAAATGTACCGAACCGAACTGAACCGTGACATCAGTGTATCATATCGAACCGAACTGTGAATTTTGTGAACCGTTACACCCCAAATATATATATAATTAAAGCTGCAAGCAGCAATGAACGGGCCCTCGCACCCGGGCTCACCGCCATCGTGCGGCTTTAGTAAAAAGGTGAACGTTGAGAAATATGCATTTAATGTCCTAAATATAAGTGGAATATATCAAAGTATATCCCATATATGTGCCAATCTTACCGTTGCCAGCAGGTGGCGCTATCATTATAATGGAATATTGGCCTTCAGATGTGTTCAGGCCAGGACTTTTATCAAACAAGTGAAGTTTGGGGAAGATTGAACATTTTATGCTTGAGTTACAACAACTTCTCTTGCTGTGGCAAGACATCAAATTTTGTCATGGCGCCATGGAAACGCCCTTTAACAAAAAGTCAAGATCTTCAAAAGTTCACATTGCACAGGCCTTTAGATTCGACTGACCACAAAATATATGTTAATCTCAAAAAAATTATAGGAGTAGTTTGTCGCAGTGTAAAATATGTAACTTCCTGTTGCCAATAGGTGGCGCTATGACTATAACTGAATATTGGCATGTAGATCTGTTCAGGTCAAGAGTCTTATCCAACATGTGAAGTTTGGGGCAGATTGGACATTGTATGTCTGAGTTACAGCAACTTCCTTTTTCATGGCGAAACATCGAAATTTGTCAGGCCGCCATGGACCCGCCCTTTAACGAAACCTCAAGTCCTTCGCAATTTATTATCGCAAAGGGCTTTAGATTACACTGACCAAGTTTGGTGTTGATCTGAATAAATCTCTAGGAGGAGTTTGTTAAAGTCCAACCCCTGAAAATGGCAAAAACAACACCAATTTTGAAGGGAAAATACAAAATAACCGACTTCCTGTTGGGACCCGGATTTCGTACCAAGAGACTTTTTTGTAGGTATTGGTGCGTTACATGTGTGTACCAATTTTTGTACATGTACGTGAAACATAGCTCGAGGCGCACTCCGTTAAAAGTGTATAGGTGGCGCTATAGAGCCATTCTGCCACACCCGGTGGAATATTGGCCTGCAGATCTGTTCAGGTCAGGACTCTTATCACATATGTGAAGTTTGGGCAAGATCGGACATTTTATGCCTGAGTTATAACATCTTTTATTCCCATGGCGAGACATCGAACTTCGTCGCGGCGCCATGAACAAGCCTTTTAACGAAAACTCAAAATCTTCACAACTGAACATCGCACAGGCCTTTAGATTAGACTGACCACAAAAAAGACACTGATGTCATAAAATTTCTAGGAGTAGTTCGTCGCAGCGTAAAATGTCACTTCCTGTTGCCAATAGGTGGCGCTATGACTATAACTGAATATGGGCATGTCAATCTGTTCAGGTTCGGAATCTCATCAAACGTGTGAAGTTTGGGGCAGATTGGACATTGTATGTGTGAGTTATAGCAACTTCATTTTTCATGGCGAATCATCGAAATTCGCCAGGCCGCCACGGACACGCCCTTCAACGAAAACTCAAGATCTTCGCAATTTAACATCGCAAAGGCCTTTAGATTAGGCATACCAAATTTGGTGTTGATTTGAAGAAATCTCTAGGAGGAGTTCGTTAAAATACAACACATGGAAATGACCAAAATTACACAAAATATGCTCATAATATTAAAAATAACCGACTTCCTGTTGGGTTTAGAATTTCGCTCCAAGAGTCTTTTTTGTAGGTATTGGTGTGTTACATATGTGTGCCAATTTTCGTGCATGTACGTGAAACATAGCTGGAAGGCTGTTGATTTTCTTGGTATAGGTGGCGCTGTCGAGCCATTTTGCCACACCCTCTTCTGAATCCTATATCAGACGAAAATTTTCACCAGGTTTGACGCGTGTGCAAAGTTTCATGACTTTTTGAGCATGTTAAAGCCCTCAAAAATGCGATTCATTCGGGAGAAGAAGAAGAATAATAATAAATATAGCTGCAAGCAGCGATGGCGGGCTCAAGCCACCAATGCCATCGCCACCCCGGTGGCATCAGATAAACTGTGCCCAGCGGGCACATGCATTCACATTATCCCTCTGGCAGTGAGGTTTTAAAGGATATGGCAGTTAAAGGGTTAATCCGAATCATCTAGACTTTAAAATCACATTCACAGAACAATATATATATATAACTTGAGTAACACTTTACAATAAGATTTCATTCATAAACATTATGTTAACATGAACAATATTTATATAGCATTCATTCATGTCAGTTAATATTCCAAACTTAAACATTAAAACATTGTTTTATTGTGATTTTTTTCCAAGCACATTTTACCAATTCCAAACCATATCAATCTTAATAACTACCATTAATTTTTATTTAATCATTTATGAGTGCTATACAATAGTCCAGGAAAGCTTGAAGAGAAAAACTCCTTATATTCATGTGCAGAATTATTAGGCATGTTTTCTTTTACAGATGAAATGTGCTAAAAAAGAGTTTTAACTCAAAGTCGAAAATTATAAAAAACCCATGAGAAATATCAAACACAAATGCAATACAGAAATGGATAAGTTAAGACTTGACCATTGTACAAAAAATGCTGACTGGGTCATGAGGTCAGAAAAGAAGAAGAAAAAAACAGGTCAAGAAGAACTGACAAAAAGAATTGCAAAATAATTAGGAATTAATGTGAAGATTAATTTTTAGTCAATTCTGCAAGACAGACTTTCAGGAAAGGAGGTGGAATAAAAATGAGCTCCTAAATCTTAATCCCGGATTCTGGAAGATATATTCCTCAAAACCATCGACAAGAGGAGGTGGTGCTGGTCCTTCACGAGTCACTCTGATCTGTTCATAAAGCCTATATATAAAGTCTTAATATATAGTATTTCACAATACTTCATGGTATTCTAATTAAATATTTTTTTGGAATCTTAGATCTCTCATAACCTGACACAGAATAATTCTGGAGACTCCAGGAAAGTGGCAGTTCTGTAAAATGTTGGCGCTGGAGACTTAATGCTCCTTGATAGTTTCACACCTAATTCACTTAACACACACACAAACACACACACTCACAGACACACGTTACCCACAGTGACAGAGGGACAGAGTGACATCAGATGTATGGTAGTTTTTTAATTTTCTATCATCCATATAGTGTTGTATAGTCATGAAACTATGCATATTTCCTCAGAATGACTTGTCTTCTATGTGTACATTTTTTTGAAGTGTTTAGAAGCTGATCTTAAAAAAATAAAAGACATTTACTGGTTACTTCTTTACTGTTATTTCAAAAAATCACCACGACAAAACCATTCAAGCTATCCAAAACTAATTCGCACCTGTTCTGTAAGATAAATGCTTTAAACAGTGGTAAAAGAGGATGTGGTGCTGATCCTTCAAGAGTCACTCAAAACGTATCTGTCCATAAAGCCTATAAAGAATTATTCTTAATATACAGTTCACAATACTTCAGCTTGTTATTCTAATTAAGTGAGGGTCATTTTATCAGTAAAATACATAAAATTCATATTATTTTTCTTTGAAAGATTTCTATAAATGATTTAAATCATACTTGTTTCTACAATAATTATTTAAAAGTAATCCTATAGCTCCATCTGGTGGTCATTATTGGTACTAAGAATTGCAAGCTTGATTTATATGTTATGATAGTTTTAATTTTATGCTGGCTCTTGAAAATGATAAAGCTATGAAACTTACTGTGCTTCCTTCAAATGATGACTTCTACGTATATAAAAAATTATGAAGAGTTGGAATGAAAAATTTTAAAGATATAGTAAAGTTATTATAAAGTGTTATCAATGCATTTGAATAATGTTAACAAATTAGACATTATTTTACAGTGTTATCAAATCCCTTAAATGATTTGTAAGTGTTTTGTAATGATTTTATTGACCTACAAGCATTTGTGAAAGTTCTGCTTGCATTACAGCTTAGTCTTGATCTGTGAGCTGAACAGATTTACTGTTACATCCATGAGATTATGTAAATTCAAATAAATATCATGTCACAGGATGTCAGAGGTCAGTATCAAATTAGTTTGAAATTATTATTTGCAGCACAAATAAGGTTTTTTAGGATTTTTAAAAATCCCTAAAACTGTCAGAAAAGGATAAGGCCTAAGATTTCTATGTGAGTGGCTAAATTTATTTGTTTTTATAATTATAATGCATAAACTATGAAACTATACAAAATGTATAAAAAAGTACAAGTTATTCTTTTCCAATGTTTTTTTATTTATTTATTTTTTATTTTATTTTTTTTTAATTTTTTTTATTTGGATTTACATTTTAAAAAATTAGCCTACAACAATCATTCTAAACAGCTTGAATAAAACCTGTCAATATTTATTATAGACCACTGTAACTGTGTATAATCTAACAAACAAGTTTATTATGAAAATAAAAGTGTGTACACCAGATAAATTGGACGATAAAGAAATTGCTAACAATAGTATACTAGAGCATGTTTTAGGTTTTTAGGCGTTTAGATGCAGAAATGGAAAAATCAAATGTAAAATCAAATGTAATTGATTTAATTAAATATAGATTAAGTCTTGTTAGAGCAAAATAATAAATAAATACGTACACACATTAAAAAAGCAGCCAAGATGAATGAGTTTAATTTTTTATATAGATTAAAATTGAAGACAGAAGCAGCTGGTATATGCGGTCACTTAATATTAAAATCCAGTAGATCCACTTCAGATTTATTTCTCAACAGTTTATGTTCACGTGGCTGTTTTCGTTTATATTCGCCAAGCTATTATGTATTTTGAAATAATCTTGTCCGTTATGTGTTCGTTCGTACGACGAAAGCCAGAATCCTGCAGCTCGAGAGATATATGTTATTCTGCCAGTCGCGCTTTCAAATAGTCTTGCACACTTAAACAGGTCACAAACACCTGCATTTAGCTCTTGTTGTGTTACAATGGGTTTATTGTGTGCATTTGTGGTAATATTTTATTTAAAAAAGCTCTTAAACAAGAATAAATTCGTTTGTTTTGAGCTGGACACTGTACGCGCTGATCGGAGGCAGTGATTTCAGATAGGCAGCCACAAATATTTCATTTTCACACAAACAGTTCAAAAACATCTTAATTTAGCTCTTGGTGTGTTCTAATTGGTTGATTGTGTGATATCGCTGTAATAATTTATTTTTAAAAGCTTTAAAACAGGAATAAATTCGTTTTCTCTGAGCTCTTTACTCCAGACGCTCGTGATCACAGCGGTGATTCATCTCTCCTATTTCTCACATATCTCTGGCCAGAAATAATTTATCCATGAGCCCTGAATCGGTAATAATCAGATATGTTGGTTTAGCTTGTCAGTGTGAATTAAATCTAAGTATTTGTTTGTATTTTTAACCGATTTAAAAGTGAAAGTAAAAGTCCGGGAATTGAACCTGTAGGGGCGCTATTTCTCTCAGACAATGGAAGTCTGAAGCACATATACTCAAACAGAGGGACAGCGTGAGATGAGATGTCTGACAGTTTTTTTAATTTTCTGTTATCCATACAGTGTTGTAAAGTCGTGAAACTATGCATATTTCCTCAGAATGACTTTTTCATCTGTATGAAAAAATTCTTTGACGTGTTTGGAAGCTGCAATTTAAAAATACAATAATGATTCCCTTTGTAAGGTCATTTAAAAAAATCACCACGGCAAAACCATTCAAGCTATCCAAAATCCATTCACAATTTAAGTTCCTATCAGAAATACTGATGTGTGTTCAGAGTTTTGTGAAATTCTAAGTATGTTATTTGCCTCAAAATCACCTGAGAAGTATTCCAGTTTGACATGTTGCCACGGCAACAATATTTTTAGATATCAATATCCCCCCAGCAGATTTATATCGGCTGTGTTTTAACATTATTCTGATGAAGTTTGAAGCAAATCGAGTAAAAATAAGATGCTGAATTCAAAGCATTTTGAAAATGACACACTTCCTGCTGCCAGTTGGTGGCGCTATAACTTTGCCTCCTAATAGTCACATATATGCGATCGACATCATACACTGAATAATCTGATGAAGTTTGATTAAAATTAGGAAATGTATGTGGATGGTATTAGACACTTCCGGTTTCTCAATTCTCACCATAAATTCAACGCCTCGCTACGAGCAAACCGTTCGAGATATCAAAAATCCCCTGGCAATTTTTCATCCCCAATGTCTTGAGATCATGTTGACCGAGTTTGGTGGCAATCGACAAAAAAACCTATGACAAGTATTTCAAATTCCAGAGCATGCGCTTTTTACATAACTCTAAATAGCTGACTTCCTGTTGGGCGGAGCCTATGACATGCAATACGAAAGTTGTTCGGCACGATGAGATCTATATGTGTACTGAGTTTCATATTAATACGTGCAAGTATGTGTGAGCTATACATCAACATTTATAACTGTGATCCAGGGGGCGCCGTAGAGCCCCTGTGCCACGCCTGGGTCTCAGCCTCTGCAGGCTCCTTCAGGCCACAGATTCCAAAGTGTGCGCAAATTTTCAAGAGTTTTTGAGTATGTTAAGGACCCCAAAAGCCCCCACAACTTTGACGACAAATATGAATAATAAACCCCAAATAGCCAACTTCCTGTTGGGCGGAGCCTATGATATGCAATTCGAAAGTTGTTTGTATTGATGAGTTCTATATGTGTACCGAGTTTTGTGCGTCTACGTGCAAGTATGTATGATATATGGCCCTCAGCATTCCAGGGGGCGCTGTAGAGCCCCTGTGCCACGCCCGTGTATCAGTCTCTGCCCGGCCCTAATGGCCGCAGGTTCCAATGTGTGTGCCAATTTTCAAGACTTTTTAAGCACGTTAAGGGCCCCAAAAGCCCCCGAAACCTTGAAGAAAAATAATAATAATAAATAATAATAATAATAATAATAATAATAACAAATAATCCTAAGGAAAACAATAGGGCTCTCGCCCTCCAGGCTTGAGCCCTAATAATCCTAAGGAAAACAATAGGCCTCTCGCCCTTTGGGCTTGAGCCCTAATTAAAGCTGCAAGCAGCGATGAACGGGCCCTCGCACCCGGGCTCACCGCCATCGTGTGGCTTTAGTAAAAAGGTGAACGTTGAGAAATATGCATTTAATGTCCTAAATATAAGTGGAATAAATCAAAGTTTATCCCATATATGTGCCAATCTTACCGTTGCCAGCAGGTGGCGCTATCATTATAATGGAATATTGGCCTTCAGATGTGTTCAGGCCAGGACTCTTATCAAACATGTGAAGTTTGGGGAAGATTGAACATTTTATGCTTGAGTTACAACAACTTCTCTTGCTGTGGCAAGACATCAAATTTTGTCATGGCGCCATGGAAACGCCCTTTAACAAAAACTCAAGATCTTCAAAACTTAACATTGCACAGGCCTTTAGATTAGACTGACTACAAAAAATACATTAATCTCAAAAAAATTATAGGAGTTGTTTGTCGCAGCGTAAAACATGTCACTTCCTGTTGCCAATAGGTGGCGCTATGACTATAACTGAATGTGGGCATGTAGATCTGTTAAGGGTAGAAGTCTTATCTAACATGTGAAGTTTGGGGCAGATTGGACATTGTAAGTCTGAGTAACAGCAACTTCCTTTTTCATGGCGAAACATCGAAATTTGTCAGGCCGCCATGGACACGCCCTTTAACGAAACCTCAAAATCTTTGCAATCTAACATCGCAAATACCTTTAGATTTAACTGACCAAGTTTGGTGTTGATCTGAATAAATCTCTAGGAGTAGTTTGTTAAAGTACAACCCCTGAAAATGGCAAAAACAACGCCAATTTTGCAGAGAAAATTCTAAATAACCGACTTCCTGATGGGATTCGGATTTCGTACCAAGAGACTTTTTTGTAGGTATTGGTGTGTTACATGTGTGTACCGACTTTTGTACATGTACGTGAAAAATAGCTCGAGGCGCACTCCATTGAATGTGCATATGCACTCCGTTGAAAGTTTATAGGTGGCGCTATCGAGCCATTTTGCCACACCCAATGGAATATTGGCCTTCAGATCTGTTCAGGCCAAGACCCTTATCACACATGTGAAGTTTGGGCAAGATCGGACACTTTATGCCTGAGTTATAACATCTTTTATTCCCATGACGAGACATCGAACTTCGTCACGGCGCCATGGAAACGCCTTTTAACAAAAACTCAAGATCTTCACAACTAAACATCACACAGGTCTTTAGATTAGACTGACCACAAAAAAGACATTGATGTCATACAATTTCTAGAAATAGTCTGTCACAGTGTAAAATATGTCACTTCCTGTTGCCAATAGGTGGCGCTATGACTATAACTGAATATGGGCATGTAGATCTGTTCAGGTCAAGAGTCTCATCAAACATGTGAAGTTTGGGGCAGATTGGACATTGTATGTCTGAGTTACAGCAACTTCCTTTTTCATGGCGAAACATCGAAATTTGTCAGGCCGCCATGGACACGCCCTTTAACGAAACTTCAAGTCCTTCGCAATTTAACATCACAAATGGCTTTAGATTACACTGACCAAGTTTGGTGTTGATCTGAATAAATCTCTAGGAGGAGTTCGTTAAAGTACAACCCCTGAAAATGGCAAAAACAACGCCAATTTAGAAGGGAAAATTCAAAATAACCGACTTCCTGTTGGGATCCGGATTTCGTACCAAGAGACTTTTTTGTAGGTATTGGAGTGTTACATGTGTGTACCAATTTTTGTACATGTACGTGAAACATAGCTCGAGGCGCACTCCGTTGAAAGTGTATAGGTGGCGCTATAGAGCCATTCTGCCACACCCGGTGGAATATTGGCCTGCAGATCTGTTCAGGCCAGGACTCTTATCACACGTGTGAAGTTTGGGGAAGATCGGACATTTTATGCCTGAGTTATAACATCTTTTATTCCCATGGCGAGACATCGAACTTCGTCGCGGCTCCATGAACAAGCCTTTTAACGAAAACTCAAGATCTTCACAACTGAACATCGCACAGGCCTTTAGATTAGACTGACCACAAAAAAGACATTGATGTCATAAAATTTCTAGGAGTAGTTCGCCACAGCGTAAAATATGTCACTTCCTGTTGCCAATAGGTGGCGCTATGACTATAACTGAATATGGGCATGACAATCTTTTCAGGTTCGGAGTCTCATCAAACATGTGAAGTTTGGGGCAGATTGGACATTGTATGTGTGAGTTATAGCAACTTCATTTTTCATGGCGAATCATCGAAATTCGCCAGGCCGCCACGGATACGCCCTTCAATGAAAACTCAAGATCTTCGCAATTTAACATCGCAAAGGCCTTTAGATTAGGCATACCAAATTTGGTGTTGATTTGAAGAACTCTCTAGGAGGAGTTCGTTAAAATACAACACATGGAAATGACCAAAATTACACAAAATATGCTCATAATATTAAAAATAACCGACTTCCTGTTGGGTTTAGAATTTCGCTCCAAGAGTCTTTTTTGTAGGTATTGGTGTGTTACATATGTGTACCAATTTTCGTGCATGTACGTGAAACATAGCTGGAAGGCTGTTGATTTTCTTGGTATAGGTGGCGCTGTCGAGCCATTTTGCCACACCCTCTTCTGAATCCTATATCAGACGAAAATTTTCACCAGGTTTGACGCGTGTGCAAAGTTTCATGACTTTTTGAGCATGTTAAAGCCCTCAAAAATGCGATTCATTCGGGAGAAGAAGAAGAAGAAGAAGAAGAAATATAGCTGCAAGCAGCGATGGCGGGCTCAAGCCGTCAGTGCAACGCCACCCCGGTGGCATCGGGAAAACTGTGCCCAGCGGGCATAAGCATTTACAGTAACCCTCTGGCAATCAAGTTTTAAGGGATACGGCAGTTAAAGGGTTAATCCTACCCATCTAGACTTTGAAATCACATACACAGAACAATATATATAACTTTAGTAACACTTTATTTTAATATATATATAAATGTATAAGGTGTGCATTGTAGCTGACACCTAAATTAACACATTAAAATTGTTTTATGACTGCAAGTCTTTCTCCTCAAATGCTATTGAGTCCATGTGAAAAAGTAGCATAATTTATATATGACTTACAGTTTGTTTTAATAAATATCAAACATTCAATTTAATTGTGCATTATAGCTGTCACGTAGATGAACAATTACAGTTGTTTTTATGACTGTAAGTAATTCTCTTCAAATGCTACTGATGTTAGAAAAGTGTATAACAATATCACATGTAACTTTAGAGAAGGTCCCTAAAATTGAGACTCTCGAATGTCCAATGTCAAGCCAAATTTATGCCTGTTTTTGTTTAGTTTTTTACTTTATTTTTCTTTTCTCTGTGCCGGATTGCTGATGTCTTTTACCCGGGCATAGATGTCCATCCATCAATTACAAACATTCATCCGCAAATGTCCGAGCGGTCGGGAGCGCGGATGGGAGAATGGCGCATGTTTTATTTTTTTTTGAGCTACTGGGATGGTGCCCCCTCTGGGAGTTGGTGCCCTACGAAGACTGCGTATTCTGCATATAGGGAGCGGCGGTACTATCTGGAAGATATTTTCCTCAAACCGTCGTACAAGAGGAGGTGATGCTAGTACTTCAAGCATCTCTCAAAACCTATCTGTTCATAAAGCCTATATATAAAGTCTTAATATAGTATTCCACAATATGTTGTGCTATTCTAATATTATTGCGTTTTTTTATTGACATTTTTATTTGCTGTTATTTTTTGTTTTAATATTGTTACTGTTGTTACTTGTTGTACTGTACGGTGACCCTGAGTGGTTTGAAAGGCTCCTTAAATAAAATGCATTATTATTATTATTATAATTATTATTATTATTATTATTATTAGCTGTACACTTGATAAAAAAATTAATATAAACTTATGCAATTGTATATATATATATATATATATATATATATATATATATATATATATATATATATATAGTGTACAGTTTTCTTTTATTGCATCTTGAAATGTTTCTGAGTTCTGTGTTTATTTATTTATTTATTTTATTATTATTTTTTTAGTTAGATTACAGCCTTTAATCTCCTCAAAATAAATGTGCATATAAACCATGAACAATTTAATTATAGCTGTATTTATAAAATGCTTAGTAATGACTATTAATTTTGGGAGAAGGCTATATAAAGCAGCAACAGTTGATGTTGAGGCCTAAGATATTTCTTAAGCTGTAATGATGAAAAAACAACAACAACAACAACACAAAATTGCTTATTTTTTTTCTGCTGGTGATTAAAGAGATGATTAAGTCTCCCTCCCTCTCTCTCTCTCTCTCTCTCTCTCTCTGACACCAAGCCCATCCCCTCTCCCACACATTCACACAAACTCAGCACACACACTTAACACACACACACTTAACACACAAACACACACACACACACATTACAGTGACAGAGGGACAGAGTGACATCAGATGTATGGTAGTTTTTTAATTTTCTCTCATCCATATAGTTTTGTATAGTCATGAAACTATGCATATTTCCTCAGCATGACTTGTCTTCTATGTGTACATTTTGTTGAAGTGTTTAGAAGCTGCACTTAAAAAAATAAAAGACATTTACTGGTTCCTTTTTTACTGTTATTTCAAAAAATCACCATCCAAAATTCATTCGCACCTGTTCTGTAAGATAAATTCTTTAAACAGTGGTAAAAGAGGATGTGGTACTGATCCTTCAAGAGTCACTCGAAACTTATCTGTCCATAAAGCCTATAAAGAATTATTCTTAATACACAGTATTTCACAATACTTCAGCATATTATTCTAATTAAGTGAGGGTAATTTTATCAGTAAAATACATATTTTTCTTTGAAAGATTTCTATAAATGATTTAAATCATATTCGTTTCTACAATAATTATTTAAAAGTAATCCTATAGCTCCATCTGGTGGCCATTATTGGTACTAAGAATTGCAAGCTTGATTTATATGTTATGATAGTTTTAATTTTATGCTGGCTCCTGGACATGATAAAGCTATGAAACTTACTGTGCTTCTTTCAAATGATGACTTCTACGTATATAAAAAATTATGAAGAGTTGGAATGAATAATGTTAAAGATATAGTAAAATAACTATTGTATTTTTTTATGTTACTTTAATAAATCGGTATGGCCACACCATTTAAGGTATCTTAAACCCATTCGCAATTTAACATCTTCAGTATATTGGCATCATGTTGAAAAAGTTTGGTGTGAACTACTTGTGTCTTCTTGGAGGAGTATGATTCATTTACAGGCTGATTTGATCATAAATCCACAATAACATTTCTGAGTTCTGTATCAATCTGTGTTGTTGTTTGTTTATTTTCATTTTTTTATTTTTCATAGGAAGATAACTGACCCTTTACTCTCCTTTTTAATAAATGTGCTTATAAACCAAGATCAAGCTATTTATAGCTGTATTTATAAGCTGCTTATTAATGACCATTTAAGTTGGGACAAGACTTTATAAAGCATGAACTGACTATTTACTAATGAGTGCAGTTATTATAAAGTGTTACCAATGCATTTACTAATGTTAACAAATTAGACATTATTTTACAGTGTTATCAAATCCCTTAAATGATTAACAAGCATTTGTGAAAGTTCTGCTTGCATTACAGCTTAGTCTTCATCTGCGAGCTGAAGAGTTTTACTGTTACATCCATGAGATTATGTAAATTAAGATAAATGTCATGTCACAGGATGGAATAGGTCAGTATCAAATGAGATTGAAATTATTATTTGCAGCACAAATAAGTATTTTTAGAATTTTGTTTTTAATTCCTGAAACTGTCAGAAAAGGATAAGGCCTAAGAGATTTCTTAAGCTGTAATGAAAACAGCAATGTTAGCAACAGCAACAAAAAATAATTTAAAATACTTTTTTTTTTTTTCTGGTGATTAAAGAGATGATTAAGTCTCTCTCTCTATCGCTTTCTCTCTCTCATTGTGTCTGCCACTCAGCTCATGCCCATCCCCCATTCACAGACACACACACACACACACACACACACACTCATTCAGCACACATACATTCCTCAAACAGAGGGACAGAGTGAGTTGAGATGTCTGACAGTTTTTTAATTTTCTTTTAATCATACAGTGTTGTAAAGTCATGAAACTATGCATATGTCCTCAGAATGATCTGATCTCTGTATGAATTTTTTTTTTTTTAAGTGTTTGGAAGCTGCAATTTAAAAATACAAGACAATTAATGATTCCCTTTTTACTGTCATTTAAAAAAATCACCACAACAAAACTGTTCAAGCTAACCAAAATCCGTTCGCAATTTAAGTTCCTCAATGTTTTTTCAACATGTAGACAAAGTTTGGTGAGTATAGTGAACATTTCCTGTGAGGAGTATGCATTAAATCAGAGCTCAATTTAAATATTCAAATCAAAATAGCCGACTTCCTGTTGGTCGTAGCTGATGACTGTGAATTAGAAAGTTGTCCGTCTTGAAAAGAACAATTTATGTACCAAGTTTGGCGTCTGTAGCTAAAACTAACCCCCCCACTTTTGACAAAAGGTGGCGCTATAGAGTGCCTCCTTCACGCCCTTTTAAAAGCTTTTGCCATTGTCTAGCTATCACTAATACTGATATGTGTTTTGAGTTTCATGTAAATCTGAGCTTGTTGTCTGCCTCAAACTCACCATAACAGAATATTCAAGTTTGACATGTTGCTATGGCAACACTATATTAGATATCAATATCCCCACAACAGATTTTCATCGGCCGTGTTTTGTCATTATTCTGATGAAGTTTGCAGCAAATCGAGTAAAAATAAGATGCTGAATTCAAAGCATTTGGAAAATGACACACTTCCTGTTGCCAGTTGGTGGCGCTATAACGTTGACTCTTAATAGTCACATATATACGATTGGTATCATACAGCGAACAAACCGATGAAGTTTGATCAAACTCAGGCAATGTATGTGGATGTTATTAGGCATTTCCTGTTTCTCATTTATTGCTCTAATTTCAACGCCTCGCCACGAGCAAACCGTTCGAGATATCAAA
This sequence comes from Carassius auratus, assembly GCF_003368295.1. Classification (NCBI taxonomy): domain Eukaryota; kingdom Metazoa; phylum Chordata; class Actinopteri; order Cypriniformes; family Cyprinidae; genus Carassius; species Carassius auratus. Next base: position 238,807 of record NW_020524242.1, read on the forward strand.
AATCCCCTCGCAATTTTTCATCCCCAATGTCTTGAGATCATGTTGACCGAGTTTCGTGGCAATCAAGTAAAAAACCTATGACAAGTATATTAAATTCCAGAGCATGCTTTTTTTAAACAGCCCTGAATAGCTGACTTCCTGTTGGGCGGAGCCTATGACATAGAGCGCGAAAGTTGTTCGGCTCAATGAGATCTAGAAGTGTACTGAGTTTCATATAAATACATGCAAGTGTGTGTGAGCTATGGTTCAAGATTTCTGAAGGTGTTCCAGGGGGCGCTGTAGAGTCCATGTGCCACGCCCGGGTCCCAGTCTCTGTGGCGTCCTGATGGCCGCAGATTCCAATGTGTGTGCCAATTTTCAAGAGTTTTTGAGCATGTTAAGGCCCCCAAAAATGCCCGGAAGGTTTAAAAAAAAATAAAAAAAATAATAATAATAATAATAAGAATAATCCTTAGGGGAACAATAGGGCTCTTCGCCCCTTCGGGCTTGAGCCCTAATAAAAAACAAAGCAGATACAAGAGGGTCCTCACACCATCGGTGCTCGGGCCCTAATAATAAACAACACAGAAACAAGAGGGTCCTCACACCATCGGTGCTCGGGCCCTAATAAACGGAGCAATTCCAAGAGGGTCCTCACACCATCGGTGCTCGGGCCCTAAAAACAAAGCAGATACAAGAGGGTCCTCGCACCTCGGTGCTCGGGCCCTAAATATAGCTGCAAGCAGCGATGGCGGGCTCAAGCCACCAATGCCATAACCCCCCCGTGGCATCAGGTAAACTGTGCCCAGCGGGCACATGCATTCACAATATCCCTCTGGCAGTGAGGTTTTAAAGGATACGGCAGTTAAAGGGTTAATCCGAATCATCTAGACTTTAAAATCACATTCACAGAACAATATATATATATATATATATATATATATATATATATATATATATGTATATGTATATGTATATGTAAATATATGTATATATATATATATATATAACTTTAGTAACACTGTACAATAAGATTTTATTTATAAACATTATGTTAACATGAACAATATTTATATAGCATTCATTCATGTCAGTTAATATTCCAAACTTAAACATGAAAACATAGTTTTATTGTGATTTTTTTTCCAAGTACATTTTACCAATTCCAAACCATATCAATCTTAATAACTACCATTATTTTTTATTTAATCATTTATGAGTGCTATACAATAGTCCAGGAAAGCTGGAAGAGAAAAACTCCTTGGGCCCTATCTTGCACCCAGCGCAATTGACTTTGTACACCGACGCATGTGTCATTCCTATTTTGCACCTGCGCAAAGCGCGCTTTTCCCTCCACAGAAGCACGTCGCTAAACTAGTGAATGAACTTGCGCTCCCTGGGCGGTTCAGCGCAAAAAAGGAGGCTTGTTCCGGCGCAAACAATCCCTGGTGCTATTTTGCTGTTCCATTAAACAATTGCGCCACTGACCAGAAAAAACCTAGTCTAAAGTCAAACGCGTTGTTCATTATGCTGTTTTAAGGGCGCAAGCTTGACCATAATGTATAGCGTGCACAACGCGCATACACTTTGCTCATGTAATCTACACAGATGCAACAGTTATTTTTGCAAATCATAAATTGTTACACTAAAAAAATATTAACACATGAGATGACGGAAATCATGACGCTATTTTGGGTGGGTTTCTCCCATCCTCATACAACACAACTTCTCTGTCTTTCACTGCTCTTACAAGAACATCAGTCTCCTCGGCTGTGAACCGCTCCTGGCGTGCGCCTGGTAAATACGCCATAATAGCAATCCATAATGGAACTTGCGCACCTGCTTTTAAAGGGAATGTTGGATGACGCTCTGATTGGTTTATTTCACGTTACGCCCAAACCACACCTATGAATAATGAAGCTACTTCAGACCAACCCATTTTAGATTTGCGCCGGGCGCAAGAGCCATTTATCCCGCCGGGAAAATAGCAACAGCGCCGAGACCCGCCCACAAAGTTACTTGCGCTTCGCGCTTTGACAGATCGTTTAAATAGGGCCCTTATATTCATGTGTGCAGATTTATTAGGCATGTTTTCTTTTACAGATGAAATGCGCTAAAATAGAGTTTTAACTCAAACTGTGAGGTCGAAAATTATGAAATACCCATGAGAAATATCAAACACAAATGCAATACAGAAATTGATAAGTTAAGACTTGACCATTGTACAAAAAATGCTGACTGGGTCATGAGGTCAGAAAAGAAGAAGAAAAAAGCAGGTCAAGAAGAACTGACAACACACACACACACACACACACACACATTACCCACAGTGACAGTGGGACTGAGTGACATCAGATGTATGATAGTTTTTTAATTTTCTATCATCCATATAGTGTTGTATAGTCATGAAACTATGCATATTTCCTCAGAATGACTTGTCTTCTATGTGTACTTTTTTTTTTTGAAGTGTTTAGAAGCTGCACTTTAAAAAAATAAAAATACATTTACTGGTTCCTTTTTTACTATTATTTCAAAAAATCACCACGACAAAACCATTCAAGCTATCCAAAATTCATTCACACCTGTTGTGTAAGATTAATTCTTTAAACAGTGGTAAAAGAGGATGTGGTGCTGAACCTTCAAGAGTCACTCAAAACGTATCTGTCCATAAAGCCTATAAAGAATTATTCTTAATATACAGTTCACAATACTTCAGCTTGTTATTCTAATTAAGTGAGGGTCACTTTATCAGTAAAATACATACAATTCATATTATTTTTTTGAAAGATTTCTATAAATGATTTAAATTATACTCGTTTCTACAATAATTATTTAAAAGTAATCCTATCTGGTGGCCATTATTGGTACTAAGAATTGCAAGCTTGATTTATAAGTTATGATAGTTTTAACTTTATGCTGGCTCTTGAAAATGATAAAGCTATGAAACTTACTGTGCTTCCTTCAAATGATGACTTCTACTTATATAAAAAATTATGAAGAGTTAGAATGAAACATTTTAAAGATATAGTAAAATAACTATTGTATTTTTTATGTTATTTTAATACATCGCTATGGCCACACCATTTAAGCTATCCTAAACCCATTCACAATTTAACATCTTCAGTATATTGGCTTCATGTTAAAAAAAGTTTGGTGTGAAATACTTGTGTCTTCTTGGAGGAGTATGAAATCATTTACAGGCTGATTTTATCATAAATCCACAATAGAATTTCTGAGTTCTGTATCAATCTGTGTTGTTGTTTGTTTATTTTTATTTATTTTTTTTTCATAGGAAGATAACTGATCCTTTACTCTCCTTCTTAATAAATGTGCTTATAAACCAAAAACAAGCTATTTATAGCTGTATTTATAAACTGCTTACTACTGACTATTAATATTGGGACAAGGCTTTATAAAGCATGAACTGACTATTTACTTTTTGAGTTTGAAATTATTATTTGCAGCACAAATAAGGTTTTTTAGGATTTTTAAAAATCCCTAAAACTGTCAGAAAAGGATAAGGCCTATTTCTATGTGAGTGGCTACATTTATTTGTTTTTATAACTATAATGCATAAACTATGAAATTATACAAAATGTATAAAAAAGTACAACAGCAATTGTTTTCCAATGTTTTTTATTAATTAATTATTATAATTTTTATTTGGGATTTACATTTAAAAAAATTAGCCTACTGCAATCATTCTAAACAGCTTGAATAAAACCTGTTAATATTTATTATAGACCACTGTAACTGTGTATAATCTAACAAACAAGTTTATTATGAAAATAAAAGTGTGTACAGAAGATAAATTGGACGATAAAGAAATTGCTAACAATAGTATAATAGAGCATGTTTTATGTTTTTAGGCGTTTAGATGCAGAAATGGACAAATAAAATGTAAAATAAAATGTAATTGATTTAATTAAATATAGATTAATTCTTGTTAGAGCAAAATAATAAATAAATACGTACACACATTAAAAAAGCAGCCAAGATGAATGAATTTCATTTTTTATATAGATTAAAATTTAAGACAGAAGCAGCTGGTATACGCGGTCACTTAATATTAAAATCCAGTTGATCCACTTCAGATTTAATTCTCAACAGTTTATGTTCACGTGGCTGTTTTCGTTTATAGTCGCCAAGCTATTATGTGTTTTGAAATAATCTTGTCCGTGATGTGTTCGTTCGTACGACGAAAGGCAGAATCATGCAGCTCGAGAGATATATGTTATTCTGCCAGTCGCGCTTTCAAATAGTCTTGCAGACTTAAACGGGTCACAAACACCTGCATTTAGCTCTTGTAGTGTTACAATGGGTTTATTGTGTGCATTTGTGGTAATATGTTATTTAAAAAAGCTCTTAACCCCTTTGCGTGCAAACATCGCTGACGGCCCCAGTTTATTATTGTTTCACTTTCACAGCACATTAAACATCACTGTCTTACTTCATCTGGACAAACTATGCATCAATTGAAAGTTTAAAGACTCTAGCTTCGATATTTGACCAATATTTTGATAAAACATTGTTGCAGTGACAGATATTTAGTGATTTATGTCAGGGGTGCAAAATAATAAATCCGTATTATGCTACATTTTGAATAGAAATTCACCTCTCAGTCATATTCAGTCACGTCAAGAGCGGTTTATTTGTGTTCACATAGACTCACTGAACAGCGTCAATAAGGATTTACAGACCAAAGATGCATATCTGCGGAGATATATGGATATATTTACTGATGTTTACTTCATATTTCTTCAGACAGAATCGTCATTTCTATTAATTTTCCACGGATTTACGCGATCAGATGATAAACAGCCTCTCCCAGCGATCTGTGTATGTGTTTGCTGTGCCGGCAGCTCGTGCTGTGTGTGACTCAGACTCTGATTGGGCCTTCCCAAAAGTCAATCTGAGAGTGTAATATCTGGACACCGCCCCATTGTGTCACATGCTTCCTGCACACTTCCTGGTAGTTATCTGGCCAAAACAACACTGAAAAACCTCTGTACACACAAAATATCCGAACAATAAACCCGCGATTACGATAGTAAAGCTTGGTATGAGAATTTCTTGAGATCTGGGGCGTTTTTATAAAAAAAATCGAAAATGTACATCGGAAATGCTAACTTGTGCAGCGATAAAAAAGGCTACAAATAACATATTTTGACAACAGTAAACGACCAAATTCCACCCCTGATCGCTAAAGGAAATTATTATAAACACTCGATCGGGGTTTAAAGTGAGTTTTTAGTAAAAGTGTACTAATAATTTCATAAATTGTCAGATGTAGCTTGATGCTAACGTTAGCACCAATGCTACTAATAGCAGGTGCTTTTCTTCTTCATAATGCATTTTTGTCTCAATAATTCACGTAAGGTCGTAAGAAAATGTTTTGTTGTATTTTTATAGTAAGACTTTTGATAAATAAGGGCTAAATGCAAACAGAGACTGAAGTGAGATTGCTGCTTTGTGTCTTTGTAAAGCCTGAAAAACCACAATCAAGGCTAATAAAGGTGGAATAAAAACAAAAGAATAATGATAAAAGAATAATGCGGATAATGTGTCATACCTGGCGGAGGTGTGAAAGACTCGTTTGGTGAGAACAATGGAATAACAGATAGGGATTAATCGGGCAGTTTTCACAGCCAAACAAACACAAAATACACAGGAGAGTTTACATGTGAGATCTCACAGAGATGACAAGGGCCATAAATCAATCTGATTAGCCTTCTCTAAAAACACACATGAAATGGCCTTAGAAAATATTTAATAAAATTCACCGTTTTACAGATTCGATTATGAAATTTTTTATGAAGGTTTGGAAGACTTGTGGCCTTAGCTACACTGTGTTTTCAAACTCATATCCTACATCAACAATTTTTTAAATACATTTAAAACATATGTTTTTTATATTTTTATTTTTGTTTTTATGTTTGAGCTTATATATCTCTATTATCATAACAGTCTGAGTGATTCTGATTCCTGAACAGTAAACTTTAAAGTGTCAGCTTTGTGAACAAAGTTTGATTATATATCTAGTCAGAAAGAATCATGAACAGAAACCTTTTTATTTTGGGTATGTAATTTCGGTCTCCATGCCAAAAAAGGGGGGTTACTAGTAAGGGGTTAAACAAGAATAAATTCGTTTGTTTTGAGCTCGACACTGTACGCGCTGATCGGAGGCGTGATTTCAGATAGGCAGCCACAAATATTTCATTTTCACACAAACAGTTCAAAAACATCTAAATGTAGCTCTTGGTGTGTTCTAATTGGTTGATTGTGTGATATCGCTGTAATAATTTATTTTTAAAAGCTTTAAAACAGGAATAAATTCGTTTTTTCTGAGCTCTTTACTCCAGACGCTCATGGTCACATCGGTGATTCATTTCTCCTATTTCTCACATATCTCTGGCCATAAATTATTTATCCATGAGCCCTGAACCGGTAATAATCAGATATGTTGGTTTAGCTTGTCAGTGTGAATTAAATCTAAGTATTTATTTGTATTTTTAACCGATTTAAAAGTGAAAGAAAAAGTTCGGGAATTGAACCTGTAGGGGCGCAATTTCTCTCAGACAATGGAAGTCTAAGCACACACACTCAAACAGAGGGACAGAGTGAGATGAGATGTCTGACAGTTTTTTAATTTTCTGTTATCCATACAGTGTTGTAAAGTCGTGAAACTATCCATATTTACTCAGAATGACTTTTTTTCTGTATGAAAAAAGGTTTTGAAGTGTTTGGAATTTAAAAATGCAGGACAATTAATAATTTCATTTTTACTGTCATTTAAAAAAATCACCACGACAAAACCGTTCAAGCTATCCAAAATCCATTGGCAATTTAAGTTGTTTAAAATGTTTTGGCATCATGTAGACAAAGTTTGGTGTGTATAGTGTTACTCTCCTCTGAGCAGTATGCATTAATTCACAGCTAAATGTAAAAAAAAATCCACATTCAAATCAAAATAGCTGACTTCCTGTTGATCGTAGCTGATGACTGTGAATTAGAAAGTTGTCCGTCTTGATAAGAACAATTTATGTACCAAGTTTGGTGTCTGTAGCTAAAACTAACCCCCCCACTTTTGACAAAAGGTGGCGCTATAGAGTGCCTCATTCACGCCCTTTTAAAAGCTTTTGCCATTGTCTAGCTATCACTAATACTGATATGTGTTTTGAGTTTCATGTAAATCTGAGCTTGTTGTCTGCCTCAAACTCACCATAACAGAACATTCAAGTTTGACACGTTGCCATGGCAACACTATATCAGATATCAATATCCCCACAACAGATTTACATCGGCCGTGTTTTGTCATTATTCTGATGAAGTTTTAAGTAAATCGAGTAAAAATAAGATGCTGAATTCAAAGCATTTGGAAAATGACACACTTCCTGCTGCCAGTTGGTGGCGCTATAACGTTGACTCTTAATAGTCACATATATACAATCAGTATCATACAACGAACAAACCCATGAAGTTTGATCAAATTCAGGAAATGTATGTGGATGTTATTAGACATTTCCTGTTCCTCATTTCTCGCCATAAGTTCCACGCCTCGCCACGGGCAAACCGTTCGAGATATCAAAAAATCCCCTCGCAATTTTTCATCCACAATGTCTTGAGATCATGTTCACCGAGTTTCGTGGCGAACGGGTTGAAAACCTCAGAGGAGTATTTCAAATTCCAGAGCATGCTTTTTTTAAACAGCCCTGAATAGCTGACTTCCTGTTGGTTGGAGCCTATGACATAAAGCGCGAAAGTTGTTCAGCTCAATGAGATCTATAAGTGTACTGAGTTTCATATAAATACATGCAAGTGTGTGTGAGCTATGGTTCAAGATTTTCTGACTGTGTTCCAGGGGGCGCTGTAGAGCCCCTGTGCCACGCCCGGGTCCCAGCCTCTGCGGCGTCCTGATGGCCGCAGATTCCAATGTGTGTGCCAATTTTCAAGAGTTTTTGAGCATGTTAAGGCCCCAAAAACCCCCGGAAGGTTTAATAAAAAATAAAAAAAATAATAATAAGAATAATCCTTAGAAGAACAATAGGGCTCTTCGCCCCTTCGGGCTTGAGCCCTAAATATAGCTGCAAGCAGCGATGGCGGGCTCAAGCCATCAGTGCAACGCCACCCCGGTGGCATCAGGAAAACTGTGCCCAGCGGACATAAGCATTTACAGTAACCCTCGGGCAATAAAGTTTTATGGGATATGGCAGTTAAAGGGTTAATCCGATCCATCTAGACTTTGAAATCACATACACAGAACAATATATATAACTTTAGTAACACTTTATTTTAATATATATAAAAAAATGTATAAGGTGTCCATCGTAGCTGACACCTAAATGAACACATTACAATTGTTTATGACTGCAAGTCTTTTCCCTCAAATGCTATTCTTCAAATTTGCGTTTGAGCCCATGTGAAAAAGTAGCATTATTTACATATGACTTACAGTTTGTTTTAATAAATAATCAAACAATTCAATTTAATTGTGAATTATAGCTGTCACCTAGATGAACAATTACAGTTGTTTTTTTAATGACTAAGTCATTCTCTTCAAA